>NC_056735.1:1472272966-1472472966 GCF_019279795.1 Protopterus annectens
CAAGCTTGCACCCAGTAATGTAATTATTTGAGAGGGTACCAGTTGTGATTTCTTTTCGTTTATGGTGTACCCTAGGCATGCTAGAAGCCTTTTTACAAACGCCAGATGTTGAAGAAGAGTGTCCTTGTCCTCTGCCTGAATGAGACAATCATCCAGATAAGGATAAATCTGAATGTTTCTTTGTCTGCAGAATGCAATTACTGGTGCCAGGCACTTTGTAAAGACCCTGGGCACAGTAGATAAGCCAAAGGGCAGTGCAGAGAATTGCTAATGCAAAAAACCTGCTTTGAAGCGGAGGTATCTTCTGCAAGATTCCCTAACTGGGATATGCAGGTATGCCTCTTAAGTCTAGAGTTACCAACCAGGCATTTTTGCCTAGCATAGGCAGCAGCTGTTGTAAAGTCAGCATTTTGAATTTTGGAATGTCCAGGAATGTGTTCAGAATCGATAAGTCCAGTACTGGACGCCATGATTTGTCTTTTCTGGGTACCAGGAAAAGTCTTGAATAAAATCCTTGTCCTTTTTCCTTTTCTGGTACCGGTTGAATAGCCCCCATATCCATGAGGGACATGACTTCTTTCTGGGCCTCTGCCCACTGGTTTTGTGGCAGATCTGGCCATCCGTTTGGAATTGGCAAAGTATGGAAATGAAATCTGTACCCCTGGGATACTATGTTTAATACCCACTTGTCCTGGGTAATTAAACGCCAATTTTGAGCATGAAGTGCTAGTTTTCCCCCCAAGGGGGCTGCCAAAAGATAAGTGCTTGGAGATGGTAGAGGAAAGTCATTGAGACTGCTTACTGTAGGGCTGTGCTTTGTTGCCTCCAGATTTGGAGGTGGAGACACCCCACCCACTGCTTTGACCTGTAAGAACCCTGTGATTGATATCTGGAGCCTTTTGAGCGCCTGGGTTTGCCCTGAGTGGCTCTGTTGGACACAGGAAAGGACCAATTCTTAGCAGGCCAGTGCCTACTGAATCTGGGTGGCTGCACTTGCAAGAAATCTTTTACAGTTTGCATAGATTTAGCTTTGTCTTCCATTTTCTTTAAAACCTCTTCTGCCTTATTACCAAACAGACTATCATGCTGTAAAGGGGCATCCAACAATTTAGCTTTAACATGATCAGGCAGATTTTGCTCCTTAAGCCAGGCATGCCTCCTTATCACAGATCCAGTTACGGCGGCCCTGCAAGAGGCCTCCAAGGAATCAAAACCACATTGCAAAGTATACTTTCCAACCTGTTCTACTGAATGCAATAAATCCTGCAACTCTATTTTCCACACAATCAGAAATCAACACCATTTTCTGTTTCAGTACGCCCATAACATGCTGTTGAAATTTAAGCATATGAAACTAGCAGCTTAAAGCCCTGATTGCCAAGGTTGCAGATGTATAAACCTTCTTACCCCATCTATCCAGCACCCTGGAATCTCTATCAGAAGGGGTAGGATTTTTGGCTGTAGAAGCCTTAACACCCTTGGGTCCCTGAGAAATGGTCTCAGAATTAGCAGCAGGATTTTTGAAAAGAAATTTGTGGGAGTCAGGAACCCTGTAATATCTGTCTGGCTTACTAGGAGCCGGAGGCAGGGAATCAGGAGCCATGCTTGATTCAGGGAACACATCATCAACAATGTCTAATACATGAGGTATTGCCAAAGGCCTATGTTGAGGAAGAAGAAGGAAATCCCTAAGCCTCTTTTTTGATTCAGAGAAGTCCTGACTCTCCCAGTGAAAATGTTCCCTTAAAGTATGCAAAGTCTCTCCAAAAGAGTAATCCTCAGGAGGAGATTCAAATGGGATGGATTCCTCTACATCAGAATCCTCATAAGGTGGAATAGAAAATTCCTGATCAGAAGAGGAATCAGAAGAAATGGAAACCTGATCTGAAAATTCATAATCAGTGCCTTGCCTAGGTCTCTTAGCAGGGGGGGGGGGGGTTGGGAACCCCTGATCAAGGTAATTAAATCCTCAGCTATTTTGATCATTTGTTTTTTAGGCATAGGGGCCTGAGCAAGTGGTTCACGTGTCATTTTTTTACACATAGAAGTCGTTTTTTACCTTGTTTTTGTTGATGGTGTCGGTTTAATATAAAAATGTTGAGGCCTGAAAACACCCTCAGCAGCCGGTGCCTGCTCAACGGCTCTGGACCCATCCAAGGGAGTGACATCCGCGGGTTCAATACTTTGCGAATCTCGTGGCATACCGGACTCTGAATGGGTCTCAGTAGAGGCCTGCAACTCAAAAGTAGCGGGTATCAGGGGCTGCAAAAGCACCTCACTGAGTACCAGCGAAGCGGCGACTGGCTTAGGAGAAGCTTGGTCGTCGGTATTGGACCTCGACAGTCTGCCTCTGTCTTTTTCCTTGCGTTTTTCGTGAACTCCGGTAGTCGGATTGCTAACCGATGACATTTCAGGGTAGTTAAATCTTGAACCAAAATATTCAGAAGCAAAAATATACCGACGCTTAATCGTGCATTGGTTACATTTAGCACAAAACCGACAGCAAGGCAAGTTATGATCAGGGCCTAGCAAGGAATACAGTACAAATGAAAATCCTTATGAGGTATTTGCTTCCCACAAGTAATGCAATTACTAGCTTTTACTGACATTGGTAAGGAACAAGAAAAAGTTTCCTCAACGGGGTACTTAGCTTTAGTTTGAAGACTTCGGTTCTGAAATTCGAAAACGAAAATTTCAGGATTCAGCCAACCGGCACTTGCGAACTGCTTCTGCTTCGGGCACCGCACGGCAAGAAAGACGGATTAAAATGGCGTTGGCTGCATGTTTTATACCCCTGGTGCACTGACGTCAGGGAAGGGGCGACAGCAACCGATGCCGGACCAAGACTTTGGAATTCGGGCCGACTGCGGGTAGCCTGCCAGCAGGATAACCCAAGTATAATGACTGCAACAGTGAAACACAATGAACATCAGTGAAACACGAAGAACATCAAAGAAAGCTCTCTCTCCACTACCATGAAGGCAGAAACCCTTAGAGACAGAAAAAAACAGATGGATCTGACAAGGCCGGCTTTGGACCGCCGGTTCCCTCTGCCCCAAGGGCAAGCTTCTTAAGGAGGGAGTTGCAGCCGAGCTGTCCAGCGCAGCAGCTCTGAGGGGTAGAGACTGCTGCAAGAACTTCGGAGTTGAATCCAAAATCCTGGAGCCAATGCTAGAGCTTCAAAAGTGGTCTGGCTCCAAACTACTCAGTGCTGGATCACTCAGAGACACTACTGGAGTCGAAGATGCAAGCATCTTTGGATCCAAGGCAGATGACTTCAGGACTTTCAAATCCAATGAGTCTGAAACCAAAAGTTGGATTGGAGAAGGAGCTAATAGCAGAGGTGTAGTACTAAACAAGGGTCTCCGGACTCGATGGGTCGGAGCAGGAAGAAGTCACATATCTACAACCTGAGAAACTTCATTATCCTGTCCACATCTGCTTCAGTTAAGCTCTTGGAAGATCGAAGGGATAAGGCCGTGAATGAGGGTCTTAAAATAGTGCCGGGGAGATTTTGCAAAAAAAAAAAAAGGGGGGGGTGGGGGTGGGAAAGGACAAGTGATAGGATCTGGCAATAATGGAGGTGAACGGATCCGTGGTGGTTTACCAGCTCTGAAGCTCTCGGATCTGGAGGCGCTGAGAATGGAGCTGAAGTAGCAGACATGGTCAGTCCCGGATATGAGATTCCTTTGTATGAGAATCTCCTTTTTGTCTAAACATTTGAGAGCTTGAGTCCCAGAGGCTGTAGATGCAGGTTTAGAGGGTAGCAAATCCCTAAGAATTAACCAATTATTTTTGTCTATTAAAGCACAGGTATTAAACCCTTTACAAATATCACAGTCAGAGTCCAGCCCAGAAGGCCCTAAGCAATACACACACTTTGAATCTGTGTCTGAGTTTGTATTTTGCCACGCATCTTTTAAAACCTGTCAGACATGATACACAGAAGCAAAAAAAACAACAAGAACAAGTTAAACCCACCCCCCCTTTTTTTTGAACAGATACGAAAGGTAAAAGGAAATTACCAACAATGGGAAGGAGAAGTACTAAAATACCAGGATACCAGCAATGGTATTGAAGAATACTCAAGAGTAAAAAGAGGAAAATAGTGAAATATTAGAACTAACTAGGGTTAAAAGGGAGGAAAAAGAGCAAAAAAAATACAAAAAATATTAGAATTATATATAAAGGTAGCTAACTCACAAAAAAACTGCTAAAGCTCACTCGAGAATTCAGCGATCACATCCGAATGCTGAGGTGGCAAAACGAGATCAGGGGGTAGGTAAGGTGACTGAGGCATTATGGGGAAAGGGAGAAGCTCATGAGTTTGTGTTTACGATCTGGAAGAAGCGGCCGAGTTGGATCCAAGGATGAGATATGAACCCAACAGTTGAGGAATGAATGAAAATGACAACATCAGATCAATTACTAAGTTAAAGAAAACATATAGGTTCATAGGTAGGTATTAGGCTATCTGCCCAAAGTAATTTATAAGCCTAGCCAGAAATGTGTTGGCTTTCGCCGCCCCCTTAGATTAGTTCCCTGTGCCTCTGTCCAGCAGAGCTACTGAAGTGATCCTCGGGGTAAACTTTCTGTTTCACATCCACTCATCAAGGTTCCTTTTGAAGAGTGTTAGCAAGGAGCTCTGCCTAATGTAGACTGGAATCTTGTTCCAAAACATGAAGTCTCTCGGACAGGAATCTATCCCTCCAGCATGTCCTATGTATTGTTGTGGTGAAGTTTAGATCCCTAGAGCGTGTGGCTCGAAGGGATAAGGTTTTCTTTAGGTGCAGCATTTCCATCAATTCTGGGTTGGACATGGCCTTGTACGTCAGGCAGAGATCACCTCTGAGTAGGCGGTATGCAACAACAGCTGGAGTTTCTTCAGTCGAGCTGCATAGGGCATCTGTTTGAGGCCAGTGATCCTCTTGGTGAGGTACTTCTGTGGTCTTTCCAGCTGTTGCAGGTGTCTTGTAAGGTACATCCCAAATGGGGCGTTGTACTCTACGATGGGTCTGATGAGTGGTGAGTAGAGGGGCACAATGACCTCTTTTGATCTGGATGCGAACCCTTTTGTGATTAGGTGGGCCACGTAGAAGGATTTTCTAACCACTTTGGCAATGTGATTATCAAAGGTGAGACTATCTACTTGGGTCCCCAGATCCCTTATTATGTCTTCTGTATTTAGGGGACTACGACCTATGTGGTAGTTTGTGGGTACTGTTTTTTTTCCCAAAGGGGATGACTATGCAATTTTTGGCAATTTAGCTTGAGGCCGTGATTTTGACACCAGGTATCCGTCTCGGTGAGACCCTTTTGGAGGATGTCTGTGTCAGCCGGAGAGTCAATTATAGCCCTTAGTTTGCAGTCACCTGCGAACTTGGTCAGCCATAGTCCTCCTGTGCTTGCCTGTACCTCTGAAGTATATGCCAAACAGGAGGGGTCCTAGGACTGATCCCTGGGGAATGTCATTTGTAACCGGTTTAGAGTCAGACCTAGTTCCAACAACTCTCACCATGTGGGTTCCGTCTGCGAGTCAGTTGGCAACCCATCTTGTGACGTAGGGGTTTATGTTCAGGCTGGTGAGCTTGTCTATAATACCAGAATGGGGAATGGTGTCGAAGGCCTTTGCAAGGCCTAGGTAGCCTGTGTGTACCACCTTTCCCTCGTCTATAGCCTTGGTAACTGTCTCAAAGAAGTCCACCAGGTTTAGGAGGCATGATCTGCACTTAAAGCTGAACTGGGTAGGGTCCAGTGTTTGGAGGTTCCCAATGTCTCTGTTAATGAGTTCCATGATGATGCGCTCCATAGCCTTGCAGACCAAGCTAGTCAGGCTTTTAGGGCGATAGTTCCCAGGGTCTGTTGTGGCTCCACCTTTGTGGAGCAGAATAACCGTTGCTGTGCACCACTCTATGGGTACGTAGCCTGTGGAGAGGCTGAGTTTGAACAGTGTGTTTAGGTGAGGGGTTAGTTCATCTTCGAGCTCGTGTAGGACACAGCCTGGGACACCATCCGGTCCCACTGATGCTGTGTTTTTGGCTTGGGAGAGGGCTGTTTTAACTCGAGTGTCTGTGATTTCAGGGACTCTACATTCTTCTGGTATGGTTATGGGCCCTTTTGGGGGTGGGGGGGTGAAGTTTGCGCTGAACCTGTCTGCCAGGATGTTGGCGATATCGGTCGGTTCAGTGTATTGTGTGCCATTCTGCACTAACTCTGAGCAGATCTGAGCATTGCCACTTAGATTCTTGACATAGCTAAAGATGCCTTGTGGTTATCTTTGGAGTCCTTGGCAATTTTTCTTTCGAAGCTCACCTTGGATGATTTTATGAGGGATCGTAGTTTCTTGCTGATACTGATCAGGGATGTCTTCCCTTCTTGGGATTTTACTTTTTTCTGTACTAGTTTCCTCCTTCTATTGTATAGCTTGTTTACGGCAGGAGTCCACCAGACTGGTTTCCTTTTCTTGGAGGAGTGAGTCTTGGTTTTGCTTGGGATAGCACGATCCATGCATTCTTGGAGGTGCCCGTAGAATGTATTACTAAAGGATTTTGCATTTTGGACAACGTTATCCTTTAGCATGGGGGCTTTGAAACTTTCCACCTTGGTCTTAAGTAACGTGAAGTTTGCTTTTTAAAATTTTTTCAAGGTGGTTTCCTTGCCCGGGGGTGGGGGCGGAATGTGGATATCCAAAGTGATTTGTTTATGGTCAGAGCTAAACAGCGAGGGGTTGACCTCCGGTGTGGAACACCAGTTGCCCATGTTGGTGATGACCAGGTCCAATATGTTGTCACCTCTGGTGGGAGTGCTGACCAGTTGAACCAGGGCGTTTTGAGTTTATAAATTCTTGGAAATGTTGGGCAAGGGAGTAAGTACTTGAGTAGTTCTCCCAGTTAATGTTTGGGTAATTGAAATCACCCAATACTAGGGTGTTTGGTAGGACCTTTATGTTTCCCGAAACACAGAATGGGGGTCTTGGGACTTGGTGGGCGATCTGTAGCAAGCTACAATTTGAATTGCAGTTTTGCCCATTGTTAGTTGCACGTGGATGATCTCTGCTGCATCATGCTGTGCCACTAACCCAGAGGTGTGGGTATTCTTGATGAATGTGGATACAACCCCACCTTTTGTATTTCGGTTCGGGTTCTGTGGCCGAAATGTATGGTATGAGTTGTAGCCTGGTAGTGCTGGGGTGCTCTCTGGAGCCTTAAACCAGGTTTCTGTTACTGCACATATATCGATTTTCTCCATACTGAGGACTGCCTCAAGTGCGTGCATTTTGAGGTTTAGACTTCTGGCACTGAGTAGCATTACCCTCAGTTTTTTGTTACTTGTGCTATTTACTATGTGGGTTTGTCTTTTGAGCCTTGCCTAAAAAAGGCACTATGGGGGTGGCAAGAGCCTTGGCCAGTATTCGAAAGCCTAAGGGTGACAGGTGCAAGCCGTCTCTAGCGAAGCAGCGTGGCTTGTTGAGCATGTCATCCCAGGAGGACAGACACTGGATCCCGTTTGAATGACACCAGAAACTTAGCCAATTTTTGAAATTGAGAAATTTTTTTTTTTTTATACCGTGGTATCATTCTTGGTGAGGGCAGGATGCTACTCAGGGTCAGGGTCATACCGGCCTGGGCTACGTGATCAGAGAGCTCTTCCATGTCTCTTGTCATGTAGTCCAGGGAGGTACAGCTCAGGTCATTCACACCAACATGGACAATGACAGAGTCATATTTGTACTTGTTCTTGTAATGCACAATGCATGAATATAAAAGCAGTGAATATGGTTTGTTTCATTTTCTAGTAATGTGCATGTGTCTGTGTAATAAGTGATAATTTGCAAAAGGTATTTTAAGGTTTTTTGGGGGGCAGTGGGGCTGAAGAATGCCTGACAGAACAGGAGGGGATGCCCACTGGCGTTTGTAACTATATTCTATTATATTCAGCATCCAGAAGTCTGAGTATTGTTTTTCACACAGGTAAGCATAGAGAAATATTACCTGCAATTTTTAGTGAAAGCCCATGTGGAGGAGGACTGTCTGAGGTTTTTCTTTGGGAGTTGGATCTTTGTGACCCATTATATTTCTGTTTGGAGTTACCTTGCCACTTCCTTTTGAACTGCTCTGGTCCAGATTTTTACTAGCTAGTTTTGAAAGGTTTATGAAAAAATCGGTTTGGATTGAACCATGTGACTGCTGGTGGAGACTAGGGAAGGCACACGTGCAGATGTGCTTAAAGAGTGGAAACACAATTCCTTTTTAATTTCTGAAATGGAGATATTTTGTTTAAATCACAGTATAAGTTTACCTATCACTTCTAACTTTTTGAAAACTTCAGCAGGAATGTTACCACACAGGAAGTCCTTACACAGGAGGGTAATTAACAACTGAGCTTTCACATCCTCAGGGAAGGACTGCAGTCTCATGCAAGCATATCTTCTCATGACTGCTCCCATAGCAGTTGCCCTGGAGACAGCATCATAGCCACATTTAATAATGTGTTTGGCTACCTGAGAGGCAGACTTTAACACACCTGTAACATTAGACTTCAACTCAGTTATAAAGTTAAGTTGACCTAACTCCCTTTATGACTGGAAGGAGGTGAAATATTTTTCTGTGCATGTTTCTTAAAAGTGTGTCCAGATGCACAGTCTGAGTTGAACCAACAGCCTTGACCTCTGCGTGCATGCCTTCAATGTCCCCCTTACAAAAAAATTGGTAAACACCTCTCCTACCCTCATATAAATTTACTTTTGGTTCTCCTTCCACATCTACAAAGTACAGTTTTGTACCTACCATAAATGTAGATGTTCGAGGATTCCATTGCTGCAGTCCTGACTATTGGGTATAGTCCGCGTCCAGTCGAGAAGCAGACATACCAGTAGAGTCAGCCACAGGCTGTAGAAGAGGAAGTCATACAATCATCATTAACTACCTCTCTCAACAATATCCTCAGTCTTTTTGCCCCAGATGTCAGAAGACCCTAAAAGACAAGTCCCAAAACAACCTGCACCAAAAACATGCACAATATATACAACATATATATACAAAATATAAGCATGTAAACTCACCCCTACACAACCACCCTAAATACAGAGGGAAGGAGGGAGGGTAAATTGGACTGCAGCAATGGAATCCTCGAACATCTACATTTATGGTAGGTACAAAACTGTACTATGTTCTTCGCCTTCCATTGCTGCAGTCCTGACTATTGGGTAGAATCCCAAAGCAGAGGTAAGGGAGGCTGGCAAATTATAAAGCAGTAGGAGCTGACAACATGCCTTGTAAAACAGCTGTGGCAAAACCAGCCCTAGACTTAGAGTAGATAGGAAGGTGATAATGCCTAGAGAAAGTATGCACTGAACTCCAAGTAGCTGCTTCCAGAATATCCTTAGTTGCCACCCCTTAGAAATGCTGTTGAAGTGGCAGTAGCCCTAGTGGAATGAGGCCTAATCCCAGCTGGAATCTCCTTGCCATGATGGGAATAACAAAATGCAATGCAAAAGCCAATCCACCTAGAAATAGTTTGTTTTGACACAGGCTTGCCCTGAGAATAAAGCAAAAGAAACAAACAACTGCTGAGACTGCCTAAAATCCTTAGTCCTGCTTAAATAATAACGCAATTGCCTGTGTACATCTAAAGTGTGCAAAATCTTTCCCTTTATTTTGAGGATCTGCAAAAACGTAGGCAAATGAATAGTTTGGTTTAAAGCCACACTAGAAACCACCTTAGGCATAAAAGAAGGATTAGTGCGTAATGATACCCTATCCTTATGGAAAATCAAAAGGGCTCTACTGCCATAAGGGCCTGCAACTCAGACACCCTTCTTGCAGAAGTAATAGCCAACAGAAAAGCAGTCTTCCATGACAAATATTTCAATTCAGCAGTAGCTGCAGGCTCAAAAGGTTGTAGAGTAAGTTTTTCCAACACAAAATTGAGATCCCAAGCAGGAGTAGGAGCTCTACGGGGGTCTTATATTCTTTGCCCCTCTAAGAAACTGCTTGAACAAAGGATGCGAAAACAAAGGTGGGTCACAATCATAGTGAGCTGAAATTGCTGCAGCATGAATCTTTATGGAAGAGAAGGACAAACCTTTGTCCAATAATTCAGTAAGATATTGAAGAGCCACACTCAAATTAGGCTCAGAAATCTCCAAATTCTTTGCTGTACTCCAAAATAAAAATCTCTTCCATTTTTCTGCATACACTTTCCTTGTACTAGGTCTTCTAGCTTCCATAATCACATTTAAAACTTGTTGAGGAAGTTGAGACCTGCTGTGTTTCAACACAGAATATGCCAAGCTGTTAGATGAAGAGAGTGTAGCTTGACATTGAGCAGATGACCGTCCTTCTGAGATAACAGATGAGGAATCAGAGGTAAAGGGCATGGAGGCTTCTTTACCAGACTCCGTAGTAGGGTACCAGTGTTGCCGAGGCCAATCTGGAGCTATCAAAATCATCCTTGGCCTGTCTTGTCTGACCTTTAACAGTACCTTTGGAAGAAGAGGTAGAGGTGGAAAGGCATACACATGAAGGTTTTTCCAACTGAAAGACAGAGCATCCACTTTCCAAGCCGTGTGATGAAACCCCTTTGTGCAATACTTTGGCAGCTGGTGGTTTAGTGGAGAAGCGAACAGATCTATGTCTGGAGTTCCCCATGACACTGTCAGTTTCTGAAATACATGAAGATCCAGTTTCCACTCGTGGGGATCCATGATTTGTCTGCTTAACACATCTGCTAAGGAGTTCTGTGCTCCTGGCAGAAACCTTGCCTGAAGAGTCAGTTGCAGGCTTAGCAGTCTCCCATAAAATCATTGCTTGCCTGCATAGAGGATAAGAATGTGTTCCCCTTGCTTGTTGATGTACCACATGACAGTTGTGTTGTCTGTTAGAATCAACACCTGCCCTGGAAGAAGTAACTCCTTGAAAGCCATCAATGCAAACTGGACTGCTAACATCTCTTTCATGTTGATATGTAGATGCTGAAGTCTGGCAGGCCACTTGTCTTGTATCCACTTTCCATTTAGATGAGCTCCCCAAGCAATGTCCGAGGCATCTGTTGTTAAAATCTGACTTGCCTCTGGCGGGTCACAGAGAGTCCCTTGTTTAGGTGACATTCCTGAGCCCACCACAAGAATTCCTTTTGAAGGCAAGGTATTATTTGAATGACAGTGTCCAAATCCTGGCAGTGCTGTGTCCATACATTTTTGAGATACCATTGTAACTTCCTCATATGCAGTTTGGCATTGGGAAGCACCAGAATACAAGATGCCATAAACCCTAATGCTTGAAGGACTGTCCTTGCAGTCAGCACGGACTGATGAGATAGTTGATGGAAGTAAAGTGACAGACTCTTTTGTTTGTCCGGGGTTAAAAAGGCCATCTGGGCTGCTGTATTCAGTCTCACACCCAGAAAGCACATGTCTTGAGAGGGTACTAGGACTGGACTTTATTTCGTTCACAGAATACCCTAGGCATCTTAGCACTGCGATAACATATTCCAGGTGCTGTAGAAGAACTTCCTTTCTTGAGCCAGAATCAGGCAGTCGTCCAAGTAAGGATAGATTTGAATTCCTTGAAGCCTGAAGTAAGCTATCACTGGAGCCAGAACCTTTGTGAACACTCTGGGCAGTAGATAAGCCAAAGGGCAATGCAGAGAACTGATAATGAGAATTTCCAGTCGAAACGCAGATATTTCCTGCAACTTAGCCTTATAGGCACATGAAGGTAAGCTTCTTTGAGATCTAAAGTTACCATCCAGTGATCTTTGCCCAGCAGAGGTAAAAGCTGTTGTACCGCCAACATCTTGAACTTGGGAATGTCCAGATAAGTGTTGAGGATAGATAGATCCAAAATTGGTCTCCACGTGTTTCCCTTCTTTGGAACAAGGAACAGGCGAGAATAAAATCCTAGGCCCCTTTCTGATACAGGGACTGGTTGAATGGCCCCTATGTGAAGCAACTGTAAAATTTGCTTGTGAGCCTCTTTTCTTTGTTGAGGAGGAACGTCTGGCATGCCTTTGAAAGGGGGCATGGTATGGAAATAAAATCTGTAACCGTGGTGAATGATATCCAACACCCATTTGTCTTGAGTAAGTAGATCCCAATTTTCTTTGAAAAGAGACAGTCTTCCTCCCAAAGGAGCTGCCAGACGTGAATCTGCTGGCAGTGGAAAAAACAGGTCATTGGGTCTGTTTACGAAAGGACTGACCCCTGCCCTCACCAGAAGTCTGAGCAGGTGAACTCCCTGTTCTAGGCCTAAAAGAACCTTGAGCCCTGCCCCTACCACGTCTAGACCTACCCCTAGACTGAGAATCATAGGCAGGATATGTCCACCCCTTAGCAGGCCAATTTCTACTAAACTTTGGTGGCTGCACCTGCAAAAAATCTTTAACAGTTTGCATAGACTTAGCCTTGTCCTCCATCTTCTTTAAAACTGCTTCCACAGGCTTAACCAAACAACACATCAGACTGTAAAGGAGCATCCAAAATCCTTGTCTTAACATGCTCAGCTAAATTCTGATCCTTCAACCAGGCATGCCTGCGAAGAACAGAGCTGGTAGCAGCCACCCTCGAGGAGGCCTGTACAGCATCAAAACCACATTGCAAAGAATGCTTACCCACTTGTTCGGACACATGAACCAAATCCAGCAACTCTTTACACTCAATACCTTCCGCCAAAGCATCCACCTTAGATTTCAATTGTGAAAGAAGGTAATTCTGATATTTTAACATGTGAAACTGACAATTCAAAGCTCTCATGGCTAGAGTGGAAGAAGTATACACTTTCTTTCCCCACCTATCCAAAGCCCTAGCCTCTTTATCAGTGGGGACAGGATTTTTAACCACAGAAGCTTTTACACCCTTAGGCCCCTGTGAAATAGTTTCTGGGTCCGCCCTAGGACTCTTAAACAAATATTTATGAGCTTCGGGCACCCTATAATACCTATCAGGCTTAACAGGAGCAGGAGGCAAAGAGTCAGGGTTCAGGGAAGCCTCTGAAAAAACATCTTCCACCACATTCAACACAGGAGGAATAGCTAAAGGCCTATGCGGGGTAAAACAAGAACTCCCTAAGCCTTTTCCTGGAGTCAGAGTAATCCTGGCCTTCCCATTTAAAGTGCTCCCTCATGGAATGCAAAGTCTCTGAAAATGAGAAATCCTCAGGTGGAGACGCTGTAGGAGTGGAATCATCCACATCAGAATCAGAATAGGTAGGATACTCCTGCAAATCTTCCACAGAAGATTCTGAAGCCTCAGAACACTGTTCAAAACTCTCAAACTCAGATTCCACCCTAGGCCTCTTATCAGGCGGGGCATAGAACCCTTATCATAGTAATCAAATCTTCTGCCATCTTAAGCATATGTTTCTTAGGTACAGAACCTGAAATGGTAGGAGAAGCCCCCACTGAAGCTGAAGTAGGCCTACCTCTCATAGAAGTTTTGGTAACAGAAGGAGAGGCCCTAACTACCTTGGGAAGAGAGGGAAGAACAGTCACCTGAGAAGCCCCTCAGCCTGGCCTACCTCCTGAGAAGGCACATCCTGTAAGAGTATAGATTCTGCCTGGGACTCCATGGAAACTCCTGGCAAAACCTCCGGCTCCACTGAGCCTTCCAAAGAACCGACGTCCGGGACTGCCGGTTCCTCACCCCTAGGCTTCACTGTTTTATCCTTGCGCTTCTTGGATGAAGCGGCGGAGCATCCGGCGGCATATTATAATTGCAACGCTTTCCAAACACTAACCTAGCACAATCTAGCCTCCTCTTAATAGTGCGCTTGTTAAATCTAGCACAAGAGCGGCAACCAACAACATCGTGCTCAGGCCCTAAACAAGGTATACACAATGTATGATAATCCCTATGCGGTATCTGTTTGCCACAAGAAATACAGTTATTCACTTTTTCTGACATCCGGTTAAATACTGAGGCAAGAAAAAAACAAAATGTTCCCCAACGGGGTTACTTAGCCAACTCTGTTTCGGTCTGAAACTCCGGTTTCGGAAAATCTCAGAACGCCAACCTGCACTCGCAAAATTGCTTCTGCATCGGACCATGCGGCAAAAAAGACTGAGGATATGACGTCGGTCATGCGCATTAGTACCCTGACGTACTGACGTCAGTCTAATGCGCCCTGACCGACGTCAGCCTTATACTCTGGTATTCGGGCCGACTGGACGCGGACTATACCCAATAGTCAGGACTGCAGCAATGGAAGACGAAGAACATCATCCAAACATACAGTCTGATTAGATGTGAGAGAATCCTAGGCCTTAGCAGCCTTCAAAGGAGTCATGGTAAAGGTACCACGAGAAGCAGACACTCCAGTAGAGTCAGCCACAGGCTGTAGAAGAGGAAGTCATACAATCATCATTAACTACCTCTCTCAACAATTTCGTCAACTTTTTTGCCTGATGAGGAAGGTCAGAAGTAGAATAGAAAGACACCACAGCCACTTGCAAAGGGAATTTAGCCTGTTCCTAAAAGTCTTTAGGGTAAATAATTTAACATTATGTTCAATGACTAAGCAAGAGAACTAGAGTGGAAGCCCTTCTATGACATTTTGTGGCCATAATGACAATTCCTTTTCTGACAGAAGTAAAGGTTTCTGACACAATTTTGACAAGAAGTTGGATGGCTGTCTTAGATGATAAAAGATAATAATGGCAGATTTGTAGTGCTAAGGGGCTACTGGCAAGGGAGGAGGATTACACTGGCATGTACTTATATTCCACCTAAAACTGCTATAATGGAGCTTAAGAAAATTCTGGGAGAAATAATCAGTTTTTAGCAAGGAATATTACTTACAGGTGGGGAATGGAATTTGGTTTGCAGCAGTGAAGATGCGTCTGGGGTCCAGAAGGCAAAATATATCAAAGGAGGGTAGAGTTTTGAAAAAAAAATTATGAAAATATTTGGCATGGAAGATGTGAATTCAGTAATAGAAGTCTGGAGTGAATTTACATTCCTACGATATAAAAACTGGGCTTGGCTAGACAGAATTTACATTTCACAGGAACATTTGCTTTTAACTGCAGGTCTTGATATGCACCCAATAACTATTTCAAATTATGCACCAATAATAACTAAAATAAAAACAAAAGGGGATGAAATAAAAATGAGACACTGGCGTTTTCCCACCTATCTGTTGAAAAAAGAAATTAAGGAATGGGTAGTGGAAGTTATTCAGGAGCTGTTAGAGAAGACAGAAATTTCTTTTGAGAATATAGCCAAGGAGTGGGATAAAATTAAGGTGGAGTTTAAAAATAAGGTGGAAATAAAAGAAAGGGAGCGATGGTTAAGAAGTAGCAAGAATTATTTAGAGGAACTGACAAATGTTAAAGTATTGCAGAATAGGGGAAATCTCACAGAACAAGTAGGAGGATAAACTGCAGAATGCTAGGCAGAAGATAAGGGATTACCTCGATAATATGCACGATCTTACAGTTTTTTACGATAATAATACTAGAGCACAAAAACTTTTAGCACAATGACTCAGGCAACAGAAAGTAGAAAGGGCTGTCGCCAAACTTAGGGAGCCTGTAACACTGAAGGTAACAAGAGATCCCGTAGAGGTATTAGAAATATTTCGTAAATTCTATGAGAGTCTCTCTATAAAGCAGAGAAATATGAAAATCAAGAAAAGATACAAGTGGAGATGTTTATGGAAGAATTAAATATGCCAGGGTTGGAAAGTAGATGAGGCTCAATTACTAACAGGATAGAAGGAGATGAGAAAAATTGTGATGGACAACCAATCTACATGAAAGCCCCCAGAACAGATGATGTTTCTGTGGAAGTTTAGAAGCTAGGAAGAAAAAAAACTGGTAAAGATCTGGAAGGTTCTGTTTAACAGTATCTTAAGATGAGGACAACTTCCACTGTCCTGGAAGAAAGCAGTGGTAGATGTTAACACCTAAACAGGGTAAGGATACATTAGATTCAGCTTCATACAGGCCCATTTCAATACTAAACCATGATTATAAAGTGTTTGTGTCTATAATGGCTAAAAGAATGGCAAAGTAATTCCAAAACTGATAGATAAGGATCAATGTGGTTTTGTGGAGGGGAGGCAAACATTTGACAACATTAACAGAACACTGGTGATCCAGAAGGAAGCAGAATTTAAGGAAATACTATTATTGGTAGGTCTTGATGCAGAGAAAACATTTGACAGAGTAAACTGGGACTTTATGAGAAGGGCAATGGAAGCATCTGCATTTCCTGAAAAAATGATCACATTGATTAGGAGGATATATGAGCAATCGGAGGTGAAAATTAAAGTGGGTGGGGTCCTCTCTGATAACTTCTGCTTGAGCAGAGGAACCAGGCAGGGGTGTCCTCTTTCCCCTTTATTATTTGCATCACATTTAGATCCACTGGCAAAGAAAATAAGGGACTCAGAAATTCAAGGATATAACTGGCATTTTAGTCAAGAAAAGCTTGCTTTATTTGCAGATTATATTATTTTATACCTAACAAAACCAGAAAAAGACATTACAGTGTTGCGGAACATTTTGAAACAGTTTCAGAACTTTTCAGGATAAAAAAAAATAATGAAGCTAAAACAAAGACAATAGCGGTAAATTATGTACCCATACATGCACTGGTTCAGGAATATCCATAATTATGGGACATGAAAAAATGAAGTATTTAGGAGTACAGATTAAACATTATTCTAGTGTGGCAACTAAGGATATGTGGAAGAGACTAAACAAAAGACAATACAAAAACTGAGAAAATGGAAGCTTTACTATATGGATATTAAAATACAAGCAGTTAAAATGTTTTAGTCCCTTTAATCTTGTACACACGTCTGGCATATTTTTATCAACCAGAGGAGAAGTTGTGGATAGCAATTAATAAAGGGCTGAAGGACTTTATCTAGGAGGGGAAGACAGCAAGAGTCAACTGGGATAAGCTCATTTTTCCAGTAGAACAAGCCAGATGGGGACTACCCACATACCTCTCAACTGTTCACATTTTCCCAGAATGTCCAGACTTTTGCCTCATATTTTTGGTCTATTCCTCATAAAAGTTGTGGTTATCTAGAAAATCATTGAAAATTGAGTCACTAAATAATGACAGACATGAGTTTCAGACTTTATATCCTTCAGAAAATATACGATTATGCAAAATATGTTATTCTAGCAAATTTCTAAGTTTATAGGAGCAATATTTAAGTTCTGTCCCTAGTTCGGGGGCTTTGCCCCCCCATTTTTCTGGCTTTGTCCAGATTTCTTGCATTGAGAGGTTGAGAGGTATGACTACCCAAATCTGAAGGGGTACTTCAGAGCTACACAGAAAAGACTCCTATATGTAGCACAAACAGAAAACTAATTCAAAGTGGAAAGGGATGATGATGAAAAGTACAGTTGTGTACACTTACCATAAATGTAGATGTTCGAGTGTATTCACTGTTGCAGTCATCACATGTGGGTTATCTGCCTGAAAGTAGCGCTCAGCTGGCCTGAATACCAGAGGTCTTGAATTCCTGCATCGGATGCTGTCTCTTCTTCCATGACGTCAGGTCGTCAGGGGTATAAAACATGCAGCCAACGCCATTACATCAGTTTTTCTTGCCCCAGATGACAGGTGCCCCCTTAATGGGAAGCAATTATGTATTATGGTACACCTCCATCAAAAAGCAAATACACCACAAAACTTAAATACACTAAACAAGAAGGAAAGGTAGAGCCAAGAGAAGTCAGGGAGCTGGAGGGAGGGTAACCAGGACTGCAACAGTGAATACACTCGAACATCTACATTTATGGTAAGTGTAAACAACTGTACTATGTTCTTCGTGTTTCACTGTTGCAGTCATCACATTTGAGTTGATTCTCAAAGCTAAGGAAGGGAGGAGAAAATTAGAGCGCATTAGGGCCAGCTATTAAGCCCTGCAAGACTGCAGTGGCAAAACCAGCTCTGGATTTAAAAAAAATAGGCATGTGGTAATGCTTGGTGAAGGTATGTACAGAGCTCCAGGTAGCAGCTTCTAGGTGCAATCTTTATGAGGTAGGGACTCCTCTGAGAAATGCTGCAGAGGTAGATGCAGCCCTGGTGGAATGTGATCGTATCCCTTGTGGTGTAGGTTTTCCATGGTGCTTGTAGCAGAAATGAATGCAATGGGCTATCCATTTAGAAATGGTTTGCTTTGAAATGGCCTTCCCCTCTGCTCCTGCAGCAAAGCCAACTAGCAGCTGTTCAGATTTTCTGAGAGGCTTAGTTCTGTCCAAATAAAATCTTAAGTTGTATGTCCACGTCCAAAGAGTGCAGTATTTGTTCTCCTTTGTTTTGTGGATTAGGGAAAAAGGTAGGCAGATGAATGGACTGATTTAGGGCCACACTAGACACCACCTTGGGCATAAAGGAAGGATTGGTCCCGAGGGAAACCCTGTCTGCATGGAAGATAATGAAGGGTTCCACTGCTATGAAGGCCTGTAATTCAGACACTCTTCTTGCTGAAGTGATGGCTAGAAGGAAAGGTGTTTTCCAAGAAAGGAATTTCAACTCTGCAGTTGCAGCTGGCTCAAAGGGAGGGAGAGTGAGCTTTTCCAATACAAAGTTAAGGTCCCAGGCTGGAGTAGGGGCTCTCCTTGGGGGTCTTAAGTTTTTGGCCCCTCTACAGAATTGCTTTAGCAGGGGATGAGAGAAGAGGGGTGGCTCAGTATTATAATGTACTGAAATGGCAGAGGCAAGAATTTCAATTGACGAGAAGGATAGGCCCTTGTGGAGCATTTCTGTTAAGTACTGAAGAATATGAGGTAAGCTGGGCACCGTTGTGCCCATCCCCCCCGAGTCTGGCTCCAAGAACAGTATCTTTTCCAATTTTCAGCATAGGATTTTCTAGTATTAGGCCTCCTTGCCTCCAGAATAACATCTAGCACCTGCTTACTGAGGGATGCTATTGGAGAGCTCAAGGAATTAGCCAGGCTACAAGGTTCAGGGTTTGAAGCTGAGGGTGCAGAATCTGGCCCGCCTGCTGGGACAGCAGGGAAGGGGTCTGAGGCAGGTGCCATGGCTCCAGCAGTGTCATACTGCACAAGAGGGGGTACCAGTGCTGGCATGGCCAGTCTGGTGCAATCAGTATTGTCCTTGGCTTGCCCTGTTTGTCTTTAGCAGAACCTTTGAGGGGAGAGGCAGAGGGGGAAAGGCATAAACCGAGAGGCTTTCCCAGGTAAAGGATAGGGCATCCACTTTCTAAGCTTGACTGTGGGAAGTCCTTGTGCAGAATTTGTCCAACTGGTAGTTCTGGGGGGGAGGCAAACAGGTCTACCTCTGGAGTCCCTCTTTTGTTCAAGAGGTTGAATATTTTTGGTTCCAGTTTCCATTCGTGTGGGTCCAAGAGATTTCTGATTAGGTCGTCTGCCAGTGAATTTAGCTTGCCTGGCAGAACTGAGCTTGTAGGTGCACTTGGAAGCTCAAGGCTGTGTTCCACAGAGCCATGGCTAGTCTGCAGAGAGGGTACAAGTGGGTTCCCCCCCTGCTTGTTTATGTACCACATAACAGTGGTGTTGTCTGTCTTTACCAATAATTGCTCTGGAAGGTTGCGGTCTTTGAAGGCTGTCAGGGAATTCTGTACAACTAACATTTCTTTTTGGTTAATATGCAAGTGCCTCTGTCCCTGGTTCCATTTACCTTGAATGCACTGCCCTGCCAAGTGAGCCCCCATGCATAGTCTGATGCGTCTGTTGTTAGGGTTTGGGTGACAGGGGGTAGAGTGAAGGGAGCCCCTTGTTGTGGTAGCTGGCCTCTGCCTACCAAAGGAACTCTGTCTTTATACAAGGAATGATAGGAATCATTGATTCCGGGTCCTGAGAATGTTGACTCCATAGGCTTTTTAGATACCACTGTAGTTTCCTCATATGCAGTCTTGCATATGGAATTAGTAGAATGCAAGAGGCCATGAACCCCAGGGCTTGCAGAATTTTCCTTGCAGATAGCTGGGGCTTTGTGGCCAAAAGTTTGAAGTAGGTTGTCAAATAAACTTGTTTCTCTGGCATGAGGAAAGCCATCTGGGAAGTTGTGTTCAAGCTTGCAAACTGTTGGCAGGGTACTAGGTGAGATTTCTTATCGTTTATGGTGTACCCCAGTGAGGTTAGAAGTTTCTTTACGAATGCCAGATGTTATAATAGCAAGTCCTGGCTTTCTGCCTGAATCAGACAATCGTCCAAGTATGGGTATATTTGAATATTTCTCTGCCTGCAAAATGCAATGGCTGGAGCTAGACACTTTGTGAATACCCTGGGCGCAGTAGATAAGCCAAAGGGAAGTGCAGAGAACTGATAGCACTATTTCCTGCAAGATTCCCTTACTGGAATGTGCAGATAAGCTTCATTTAAGTCTAAGCTTACCAACCAGGCATCTTTGCCTAGCATAGGAAGCAGCTGTTGAAGTGTTAGCATTTTGAATTTTGGGATTACCAGGAAGGTATTTAGAATAGAGAGGTCCGGGATAGGACGCCAGGAGCTGTCTTTTCTGGGTACCAGGAAAAGTCTTGAATAAAACTCTTGTCCCCTTTCTTCTGCTGGCACAGGTTGAATAGCCCCGATACTTAGAAGAGAGAGAACCGGCTGTTGGGCCTCGGCCCACTGATTTTGGGGTAGGTCTGGCTAACCGTTTGGGTTTGGTAGGGTGTGAAAATGGAATCTGTATCCTTGGGAAACTATTTTTAAAACCCATTTGTGCTGGGTAATGAATTCCCAGGTTTTTACATGCAGGGCAATTTTCCTCCTAAGGGAGCAGGCAGTTGAGCAGGGCTTGGAAGGGCTAAGGGTAAATCATTGCGCCATTTTTCCGTAGGGGGTGGCTTACTACTCCTTGCTTTGGAAGTGGGATCTGTGCGGTCTGCTTTTCCTGGGTTTGGACTGAAGGCCTGGAAGAGACTGGAAAGGACCAGTTCTTAGAAGGCTAATGTCTACTAAATCTTGGAGGCTGTACCTGTATGAAATTTTTAACAGTTTGGATAGATTTAGCTTTTTCCTCCATCCTTCCGAGGACTTCTGCTTTGTTGTCAAACAGGTGGTCTTGGTTTAAGGGAGCATCCAGTAATTTAGCTTTAACATGATCTGGCAAGTTTTGCTCCTTAAGCCAAGCATGCTTTCTAAGTACAGACCCAGTGACAGCAGCCCTGCAAGATGCTTCTAAAGCGTCAAACCCACATTGCAAAGTATGCTTACCAACTTGTTCTACAGAATGCATTAAATCCTGTAATTCTTTGTGCTCAGCACATTCAGGAATCAACATCATTTTCTGTTTAAGTAGTCCCATAATATGCTGCTGGTACTTTAACATATGAAACTGGCAATTTAAAGCCCTAATGGCCAAAGTAGCAGAAGTGTATACCTTCTTACCCCATCTGTCCAGGGCTCTAGAATCTCTATCAGAAGGGGTAGGAGTTTTGGCAGCAGTAGTCTTAATGCCCTTTGGTCTTTGGGAAATGGTCTCTGGATCCACAGTAGGATTCTTGAACAGGAACTTGTGAGTCAGGTACTCTGGGAGCTGGAGGTAAAGTGTCTGGGGAAAGGCTAGATTCCAAGAAAGCATCATCTACAATGTCCAGAACAGGAGGGATAGCTAAAGGTCTGTGTTGAGGAAGGAGTAAGAATTTCCTAAGACTCTTTTGGAGTCAGAGTAATCTTGGCTTTCCCAGCGGAAATGCTCCCCAAGAGTGTGCAAGGTTTCACCAAAAGAAAAATCTTCTGGAAGGGAAGCAGAGTGAATGGAATCCTCTGCATCAGAATTCCTCATAGGTAGATAAGGGCAAATAATGGTCATCAGAAGGAACAGAAATATCAGATTCCTGATCAGAAGAATCAGAAGGAAATTCAGTTCTAGTTCTCGTGGAGGGGGAAGGCGGACTTCCCCCTAATTAATGTAATAAGGTCTTCGGCCACTCTAAGCATTTGTTTTTTAGGCATATGGGCCTGAGCATGCGGTTTGGACGATGGTTTTCTAGCTGTGTATTGAGTTTTAGGCCTGGATGAAGAAGATGGCGGTGATTTAAAATGCAAGTCTGTAGGCCTGAATACACCATCAGAAGCCGGTGTCTGCACAGCGGCTCCAAACCCATCCAAGGTAGAGACATCCGCAGGTTCCATAGTCAAAGAAGCATCTCACGGCATACCAGACTCTGAATGGGCCTCAGTAGAGGCCTGCGCATCTGAGGTAGCGGGTATCAGGGGCTGGAAAAGCACCTCATTGAGTACCGGCGGACTGGCGACTAGCTTAATGGAAGTGCTGTCGGCAGTTTTGGACCGATGCGGTCTGTCTCTGTCTTTATCTTTACATTTTTTCAAAAGATTGGTAGTCGGATGGCTTAACGAAGCCATTTCGGAGTACTGATACCAAGTATCAAAATAATTTGCTGCAAAGATAGCCTGACGACAAATAGTTCGGAGGTTGAACAAGGCACAAAACCGACAGCGAGGGATGCCGTGGTCTGGGCCTAAGCAAGGGATGCAGTACGAATGAAAATCTTTACGAGGTATTTGCTTTCCACAGTTAAGACAATTGTTAACTTTTACTGATATCGGTTGGAGCAGGAATAAAGATCCCCAACGAGGTACTTATCTTTTTTGAAGACTTCGGTTCTGAAACTCGAAAATGAAAATTTCAGGAGTCGGCCAACCGGCACTTGCGGACTGCTTCTGCTTCGGGCACTGCACGGCAAGAAAGACTGATATAATGGTATCGGCTGCATGTTTCATACCCCTGATGACCTGACGTCACAGAAGAAGAGACAGCATCCGACGCAGGAATCCAAGACTCTGGTATTCAGGCTGGCTGAGGGCTACCTGCAGGCAGATAAATCAAATGTGATGACTGCAACAGTGAAACACGAAGAACATCAGGGGGGGAGCTCAAGAAACAAGGAGACTGGGATTTTGGATGCAGGCCTTTAAGGAGAATACTATAATAACACAGAATATTATATCCATAAAGTAGCAGAAAGTATTCTAAGAACTAAACCAACACGGGAATGGAAAAAGGAGATTCTACCAATAGGGATGACTGCAATTAGGGATACAGACAATAGGCAAGTGGGGGCTGGAATTTACTGGAGAAAACTGCAAAGGAACAAAGGTTTTGGAAGCAAATAACTAGAGAGGGAAAGATGACAGAAAGGGAAGACGCCAAGAATTTATTTGGACTGCAGGTTAGAGATTGCCTTCCCTATCAGGGATTGATATTGGAGTATAGGCGAAGAGAAAGAAATAGGGGATCCTAAACGAAAGGCCAGCACTGGCAGAGTTTTTAATAGAATCGGGAAGAGAAGCTGCCATTAAGAAAAGGAATAATTAGTACAGCACATAAAATATTGCATGATAACTATAAGACTCAATCAGAGGAGGTTAGAAAGAATTGGAAAGAGAGATTAGATAAGCAATTCACAAAGAAACAATGAGAGTGTGTATGTATATATATATATATATATATATATATATATATATATATATATATATATATATATATATATATATATATATATATATATATATATATACATACATACATACACACACACACACAAGTCATATAGCCCAAATATGCAACAAAATCTACAAGATTTAGGATTTTTGCCTGGAAATGTTTACATAGATATTTTATACCCCAAGTAGACTCCACAGAATTTTTCCTCAGGCAGACAGCAAATGTTGGAGGTGTGAACGGAAAAAAGATGTAATTGGAAACACTATTTTCTGGGAGTATGGTGGGTTAGCAGACAAAGCATTCCCTGTGGGATGCACTGTTGGAGATGCTTGGTGGGCATATTGGTGTGATGAGGGAGAGGGTTTTTCTGAGTTATGATACAGAATCGGAAATGCCCAGATATGGTAAGGCCTTGCTGTGTCTATCTAATAAATGGTAGCTGCCAAAAAGGAATTACTAGAAAATGGAAATCAAAACCTAAACTAACTACACTGGAAGTAGCGAATATAATAACAGATATAAAACAACCGGAAATGAGATCTTTAGAAAAGGGTAGAAGCAAAGTACATAGGAAAAATGGGAATTGTGGGAACAATACATACAAGGAGGAATGAGGTTTAAAAGGCAGCAGGACTTAAATGAGCTATGTAATCATTGAGTGAGAAAGACTGAATAGATTAGCAGTGATGTAAAATGCTTGCAACTAGGAGTGTATCCATGTGGTTTATTTTTATTTATATAAATACATGATTGTCTATGTAGTAAGCAATAGTTTAATAAAGATGGTTCTTGTTTTAAAAAGGCAGGAATTGAATACTGTATGTAATGTTGCTCAGGTTACATGATATATAACAATATAAGTGAAGTATAATGCTTGTTATGTTAATGTAGTTTGATTAATTTTATATGAATGCAAATTTCCCTAGGTCACAAGTGAGAATTCAATAAAGATGTTTGAAAAAAAGAAAGAAATTGGATAACTCTTCCAGTTATGGCACTGAGTGAATAAGCTGCATGGTCGGTGTTCTCCAGTACAACAAAAAAACAACCTCATATGATGGAAACACAAGATTTCACAGGCAGAAATGTACAGGCTGGTTGAATGTCCAAGAAAATACAGGAAAAAAAAGGAAAAAGAACGATAAATAGCAAAGCAAAGCATAAGGATTCGGATCTGAAGTTACGGTAGAACGTGAATGTTGCTCTAGAGGGACCTACTGGTTCAACAGTAGATATGGCTGAGATGGAGCACAAAATGGATAAACATTAAAACAGAAGTTGTCAGAACAGGGAACTCATTACTACACTGCAGAAAAATGGATAAAAAGCTTAAGAAGTGAGAGCTATTTATGCAATTTTGGACAGATGACAAATGTATAAAAGCAAGTACTGAAAGGTTTATGAAAAAAAATTGGTCTGAATTGGAGCTGTAAATAAGTAAACATGGTTTGTTTTCTTTTATATAAATGTACGTTTACCAGCGTCTCAAGTGATAATTTCAATAAAGATGTTTAAAAACTGGGGGTAAAAAGGTTGATGAAATGGAACCAGCTCGTCCAGGGCAATCAGATGAGATAAAAGCACAGCAGCAAAAACAGAGTTGGAAAATAAACTTTTGCAGTTGGAGGACCATGACAGAAGGGAAAATTTGAGGACTGCAAATGTAGCTGAAAAGATAAAAGGGAGTGACTGTCGAACCTTTAGAGTTAATTTGTTCAGTGACTGGACTGTCATGCAACCAGAAAAGACACTGATTGACAGAGCCCATTGGGTGGCTATGGCAAGCAGATCGCAGTACAGATTCCTCTGTCCAACTGTAATAAAGGTACAAAACTACCAATTACAGAGGAACTTCTTAGTCATTTATGGAAAAAAAGAATGTCCTATGGACGGAATCTTAATAAATGATGGTCGTTTACCAAGAACAAGGCTGAAGCAAAACCAGTTCACCTCACTGTTTAAGAACTGCTGATGACTAAATCTGAGGTTTAAGATGCTCGACCCTACCATACTAAAGAGGTTCTTTCTCCAGGGGATAAAGTCATAACTGGATCCAGAGGCAGCACATGCAGAGTTAAAAAGGTTCCGAGTATTACTTTAGCAGCAAAAGAATAATGGAAACGACCACCACCAGGCTGGCAGAATATGCCTGAAGAAGCAGCAGCTACAAACCAGTACCACAATAAAACCATTCCTGGTATTCCAGTGGAAGCCAGGCAAAATGCAGCAGACCAGCAGATTAAAAGGATGAGAGATTGCAACCAACAAAACCGTGAAGATAAACAAGACTCATCACAGGAAGATGGAAGCAGGTAGACTATGATTAACTGATTCAATAGAAAAACAGAGCCACTTCAGAGTTTGAAATTACTTGGAGAGCTGATGGTACAAGGAAAGTACAGTTGTGTACACTTACCATAAATGTAGATGTTCGAGTGCATTCACTGTTGCAGTTATCACATTTGGGTTATCTGCTTACAGTAACCCTCAGTTGGCCTGATTAACAAAGTCTAGGGTCCTGCATCGGTTGCTGTCCCTTCTTCCATGACGTCAGATCATCAGGGGTATGAAACATGCAGCCGACACCATTACATCAGTTTTTCTTGCCCCAGATGTCTGGTGCCCCCCTAATGGGAAGCAATTAAATCTATAAATATATAAGGTTATACCTCCAACAAAAAAGCAAATACACCAAAAAGCTTTTCAGCATAGTAAAGAAACGTAGAGGTATAGTCAAAAGAAGTAAGGGGGCTGGAGGGAGGGTAACCAAGACTGCAACAGTGAATACACCCAAACATCTACATTTATGGAAAGTGCACACAACTGTACTACGTTCTTCATGTTTTACTGTTGCTGTCATCACATTTAGGTAGATTCCAAAAATAAGGATGAGAGGAGGAATTCAGATAACCTTAGGACCAGCTAATATGGCCCTGCAAGACTGCAGTGGTAAAGCCAGCTCTGGATTTAGAGAAAATTGGCAGATGGAAATGCTTAGTGAAAATATGTACAGAACTCCATGTAGCAGCTTCTAGGATTGTCCCTGGTAAGGACGCCTCTGAGAAAGGCTGCAGAGGTAGATGCAGCCCTAGTTGAGTGAGGTCTGATCCCCTGTGGGATAGGTTTTCCATGGTGCTTGTAGCAGAAATGAATGCAATGGCCTATCCATTTGGAAAGGGTTTGCTTTGAAATAGCCTTCCCCTCTGCCCATGCAGCAAACACCACCAGCAGTTGTTCAGATTTCCTTTGAGGTTTAGTCCTGTCCAAGTAGAATCTAAGTTGTCTATGCACATCAAAGGAGTGCAGTATCCGTTCCCCTTTGTTCTGTGGATTAGGAAAAAAGGTTAGCAAATGAATGGACTGATTAAGGGCCACACTGGATACCAACTTGGGCATGAAGGTGGAGTTGGTCCTGAGGGGCACCCTGTCCGCATGAAAGATGATGAAAGGCTCCACTGCCATAAGGGCCTGTAATTCAGATACCCTTCTTGCTGAAGTGATCGCTAAAATGAAAGCTGTTTTCCAAGAAAGGAATTTTAAGTCTGCAGTAGCAGCTGGCTCGAAAGGAGGAGGAATGAGTTTCTCCAATACAAAGTTAAGGTCCCAGGCTGGGGTTGGAGCTCAACTGGGTGGTCGTAAATTTTTGGACCCTCTGAGGAACTGCTTGAGCACTGGCTGAGAGAAGAGGGGAGGTTCTGTGTTATAATGAGCTGAAATGGCTCATGAGGAGAAAGGCAGGCCCTTGTGAAACATCTCAGTTAAGTATTGTAAAATCTGAGGTAAACTGGGCACTGTTGTGCTCATCCCTTGAGATTGGTAACAGGCACAGAATCTTTTCCATTTTTCAGCATAAGATTTTCTAGTACTAGGCCTCCTTGCCTCTGAAATGATGTCCATCACTGGTTTACTGAGAGGGATGGTAAAGGAGAGATTAGGTAATTAGCCAGGCTGCAAGGTTCAGTGTTTGAAGCTGAGGGTGCAGAATCCGGTTCTCCTGCTGAGACAATAGGGTAGGAGTCTGAGGCAGCTGCCATGGGGCCAACTGTGACACACTGCGCAAGAGGGGGTACCCAGTGGTGGCGTGGCCAGTCTGGTGCAATTAAAATCGTCCTTGGTTTGTCTTGCTTGATCTTTAGTAGTACTTCGGAGAGCAGAGGCAGAGGAGGAAAGGCATAAACTGAAAGGTTTTTCCAGCTGAATGACAGAGCATCCACTTTCCAAACTTGTTTGTGGGGAGTCCTTGTGCAAAATTTGTCCAATTGATAGTTCTGGGGGGGAGGCAAACAGGTCTATATCTGGGCTCCCCCATTTGCTTGTCAACATGTAGAAAATCCTTGGTTCCAGTTTCCACTCGTGTAGGTCCATGAGGTTTCTGCTTAGTTCGTCTGCCAGTGTATTTAGTTTTCCTGGCAGGAAATGAGCTTGTAGATGCACTTGGTAGCTCAGGGCTGTGTTCCACAATGTCATGGTTAGTCTGCAGAGGGGGAAAGAATGTGTACCCCCCTGCTTGTTTATGTACCACATAACAGTGGTGTTGTCTGTCTTTACCATTAATTGTCCTGGAAGAATGTGGTCCTTGAAGGTTGTCAGAGCTAACATTTCTTTTTGCTTGACATGCAGGTGCATTTGACTTGGGTTCCATTTACCCCGACTGCACTTCCCTTCCAGGTACCCCCCTCCCCCCATCCATAGTCTGATAAGTATGTGGTTAGGGTTTGGGTGGCAGGAGGTGGTGTGAATGGTAGTCCCTTGTTTTGGTGGCAGGCCTCTGCCCACCAAAGGAACTCTAGGTGTAGGCAAGATATGATACAAATCATTGCTTCTATGTCCTGAGAATGTTGACACCACAGGCTTTTTAGATACCATTGTCGTTTCCTCATATGCAGTCTTGCATATGGAATTAGAAGAATGCCGGAGGCCATGAATCCCAAGTCTTGTAGTATCTGCCTTGCAGACAGCAGGGTTTTTGTGGCCACTTGTTTGAAGTAGATTGTCAAATTAATTTGTTTCTCTGGCATGAGGAAAGCCATCTGGGAAGTTGTATTCAAGCTTGCTCCCAGGAATATAATTTGTTGACAGGGTACCAGGTGTGATTTCTTTTTGTTTATGGTGTACCCCAGACAAGTTAGCACCTTTTGTACAAACGCCAGATGATTCAAAAGTATGTCCTGACTTTCTGCCTGAATCAGACAATCGTCCAGGTTATGGGTATATTTAATATTTCTTTGCCTGCAAAATGCAATGACTGGAGCTAGGCACTTTGTGAATACCCTGGGCGCAGCAGATAAGCCAAAGGGCAGTGCAGAGAACAGATAGTGAGTGTAGCCTGCTTTGAAGCATAGGTATCTTCTGCAAGATTCCCTGATTGGGATGTGCAGGTATGCTTCCTTTAAATCTAGTGTTGCCAACCAGGCGTCTTTGCCTAACATAGGGAGCAACTGGTGAAGAGTCAGCATCTTGAATTTTGGAATCACCAAAAAAAGGTGTTTAGAGTAGACAGGTCCGGGATAGGATGCCATGAACTGTCTTTTCTGGGTACCAGGAAAAGTCTTGAGTAGAAACCTTGTCCCTTTTCCTCTTCTGGTACCAATTGAATAGCCCCATGCTTAAGAGAGAAAGTACTTGCTTTTGGGCCTCTGCCCACTGATTCGGGGGTAGATCTGGCCACCCGCTTGGTGTTGGTAACGTGTGGAAGTGAAATCTGTATCCCTGGGACACTACATTTAAAACTCATTTGTCCTGGATAATGAGTTCCCAGTTCTTTGCATGAAGAGCAATCTTTCCCCCCAAAGGGGCAGTCAGTTGAGAAGTGCTTGGAAGTTTTAAAAAGAAGTCATTGCGACAGTTTACCATGGGGAGGGGGGTTATTACTCCTCCCAGATTTGGAAGTGGAGGCCCCCCACTGCTTAGTCCTGTGTGTACCCTGGGACTGAAGCCTGGGAGCTCTGCTGGATCTGGGTTTGGACTGATGGTCTGGAAGAAGCAGGAAAGGACCAATTCTTGGAAGGCCAATGCCTACTAAACCTTGGAGGTTGTACTTGGAAAAAAATCTTGCATAGATTTAGCTTTTTCCTCCATCTTTTTAAGAACAACTTCTGCCTTGTTGCCAAACAGGCGGTCCTGGTTTAAGGGAGCATCCAGTAATTTTGCTTTAACATGATCTGGCAAGGACTGCTCCTTAAGCCAAGCATGCCTTCTAAGTACAGACCCAGTTACAGCAGTCCTGCAAGATGCCTCTAGTGAATCAAAACCACATTGCAAAGTATGTTTACCAACTTGTTCAGCTGAATGCCGTAAATCCTGTAAATCCTTACTTTCAGCACAATCAGGAATCAACATAATTTTCTGTTTAAGCAATCCAATAATATACTGCTAATACTTTAACATATGAAACTGACAGTTTAAGGCCCTAATGACCAAAGTTGCAGAAGTGTGTACCTTCTTACCCCATCTATCCAGCATCCTGCAGTCTCTATCAGAGGGAGTAGGATTTTTGGCAGCAGTAGCTTTAATGCCCTTGGGTCCCTGGGAAATGGTCTCAGGATCCGCAGTAGGATTTTTAAAAAGGAACTTGTGAGTCAGGGACACTGTAATATCTATCAGGTTTTCTGGGAGCAGGAGGTAGAGTCAGGGGCCAAGCTAGATTCCGAAAAGGCAGCATCAACAATGTCTAGTACAGGAAGTATGGCTACAGGCCTGTGCTGGGGCAGTAGTAAGAAATCCCTAAGCCTCTTTTTAGAATCAGAGAAATCCTGACTTTCCCAACGAAAATGCTCCCTGAGAGTATGCAAGGTTTCACCAAAAGAGAAATCCTCTGGGGGAGAAGGAGAGGGAATAGAGTCCTCAGCATCAGAATCCTCATAGGTAGGCAAGGGTAAATCCTGGTCATCAGAGGAAACAGAAAATTCAGAATCCTGGTCAGAAGTAAACTCAGTCTTAGGTCTCTTACAGGGGGAAGGCTGTAATAAGGTCTTCAGCCATTCTTATCATTTATTTTTTAGGCATAGAGGCCTGACCATGCAGTCTGGGCATCAGTTTTCTAGGCATAGTTCGAGTTTTAGGCCTTGAAGAAGAAGATGGCGTTAGTTTAATACACAAGTCAGTAGGCCTGAATGCACCCTCAGAAGCCGGTACCTGCACAGCGGCTCCAGACCCATCCAAGGTAGAGACATCCGCAGGTTCACAGTTGAAGCATCTCGTGGCATACCGGACTCTGAATAGGTCTCAGTAGAGGCCTGCGAATCTGAAGTAGCAGGTATCAGGGGCTGCAAAAGCTCCTCACCGAGTACCGGCGAACTGGCGACTGGCTTAGGAGAATCGTTGTCGGCAGCTTTGGACCCAGGCGGCCTGTCACTGTCTTTATCTTTGTGTTTTTTCAGAATGTCGGTAGTCGGATGTCTTACCAAAGACATATCAGGATAATTGAACCGAGCACCAAAATATTTAGAAGCGAAAATATACCGACGACGGATAGTTCGTGGTTTAAATAAGGCACAAAACCGACAGTGAGGTAATTCGTGGTCAGGGCCTGGGCAAGGAATGCAGTACGAATTAAAATCTTTATGAGGTATTTGCTTTCCACAAGTAATGCAATTATTTACTTAAACTGACATTGGTTTAGTGCAAGAAAAAGTTTCCCCAATGGGGTACTTAGCTTTTAGTTGAAGACTTCGGTTCTGAAACTCGAAAATGAAAATTTTAGGAGTTTGCCGACTGGCATTTGCGAACTGCTTCTGCTTCGGGCACCGCACGGCAAGAAAGGCTGATGTAATGGCGTCAGCTGCATGTTTTATACCCCTGATGTCACGGAAGAAGGGACAGCAACCGACGCAGGACCCAAGACTTTGTTAATCAGGCCAACTGAGGGCTCCTGCAAGCAGATAACCCAAATATGATGACTGCAACAGTGAAACACGAAGAACATCTCCACATACAATATTACAATAGTTAAAAACTAATAAAAACTAACAAAATATTGCATGACTTAAAAGTAACAGAAACAGACTGACAAAGTAATAATAACAAAGCATTTTGTGGTATATGCCATAACAAAGCATTCTGGGAATACATGGAATAAATAAGCATTCTGTAGGTCAAGGTATGCAAATGCCTATACTGTAAGATAAATCATATAGCAAGTGTTGGGTTGAATTTGTGAAAAGCCTAGAAGGAAGTAGGAGTCAAGTAGACAAAAGTTAGGAAGGGTGAGTGCAGGAACACTCCCAGTTAGAAGAGAGGTAGGAATGAAGCAAAGTCTTAAAACTAGAGTGGTTCTGGGTAGTTCAAATATGGGGTGGAAGTGAGTTCCATTTGTGTGTTAAGGAGAATGACAATAAAAGTTGCCCTGGACTAAGTGTGGGTTTGTACACTTCAAGGACATTCTGATTTTTGGATCAGAGTGATTTGTCAGGAAGATGTAGGGTAAAGATAGAGGAGAGGGAGGGGCAGATAGAGGGCTTGAAGATGAGTTTGTGGACAGTAGAAAGTTGAATGTAAAAGAGATAGTTGGGAAGTTCCAGCCAATTCAAGGAGTGTAGGACATCACAGTTTTGTGAAGAGGACTTGTAGCTGGTAGCAAATGTAGAGATTTTATTGTAGCAATACTCAAGTTTTGCTTTTAGAGAAGATTGTAGGTTAGTAAGGACAGGGGCTCCACACATGAGAGAGGGACGGAGGTAAGTGACAGCAAGGGTACGCTTAGTAAAAGGGGTGAGGCAACGATTGTGCTGAAACAGCATTCTGTGCTTCTGCTGAGTTTTCTTTGATGTTAGTTTGTAGGTGAATGTCAAACTAAGTGTCTGATCAATAAGGACGCCAAATAGCTTAGTATGGGAGACTTTCAATGGGAATCTTGTTTTGGCTAACTATCAAAGAGTTCTTGTCAATTTTAGTGTTTTTTGATGGAGTACATAACATTATTTTAATTTTGGATGCATTGAGAGCTAGATGATCGTTCAACAACCAAATCTCAGTGCTGGTGAAGGCATACCGAGTTACTTGGAGGAGTCTGGAGAGAGATTCGGCAGAGCAGATGATGGTAGAGTCATCTGTGTACTGGACAAGTTTGACATTCAGGATACAATGACGGAAGTTATTGATAAAAATATTAAATAGTAAGGGACCCAGGATAGAGCCCTGGGGTATGCCTGCTGGAGTATGAGGGTAGGAAGAGATACAATTTTTCCACTTGATGGCCTGTTGTCTGAGAGGCAACTGGAAAACCAACTGATGGAAGAGGAGGACAGGTTGAGAAGAGAGAGTTGGGAAAGAAGTAAGTGATGGGAAATGGTGCTGAATGCTTTAGATAAGTCTAGTAAAAGGGTAGATACAATATTGGCCAAGTCTCGAGCATGGTTGATATCGAGAAATGAGAGAAAAGGTACTGGTGGTGCTGTGTCCAGGTCTAAATCCATGTTGAGTGAGGGTCAATAGATGATTATCTATAAAGCTATATATGATCATATAAAAATGATTACCTCTGCAGAGCATGATTACTTAGCAGAACATCTAGAGACACTCCCAAGGATAATGTCTGCCCTTGCCCAGTGGAATTTAAAATATCATCCCCTGCACTAAGTTAATACAATACTGGACAGTAAGCAATATGTGGTGGAACAGTCCAACTAAATTGGCCAAGTTAAAAGAATAACTGCTGGAAATACTGCAAAAAGGAAGGGAGCAGCGGCAGTAGGGGGGTTGACAACAGAGCATTAGTGGCTGGGAAACAAAAGTTGTGACCATACTTCAAAGAGCAGAAAAATGAAGAATGGTATGAGAAACGGAGGTGGCAGATTAGAAATCTGAAAAAAAAAATATGCAAGAACTGTAGCAGTTGGGAGACAGGAGAAGTAGTGAACAGAGGGAGGAACTAAATTGATTAAGTCAAAACTGGAAAACATATTATGAGGAGGAAGTCATAAAGGGATAAAAGAGCAAAAAAGCTTTGATACTTTGGGAATTACACTGCAATTACAAAAATTATTACCCTCTCGGTTACGCCAGCAGAAATTGTAGAGGCTAACCTTAAAATTAGAGATATGAGAACTGTTTGGTTAGTGAATAACCCTGAGCAAGTAGGGGAAGTATTTAGGCACTATTATAAGAAATTATACTCATGTCAAGAAGAGGATGACTAGAACAACTGGAGGCATTCATGCTAGAATTGCAAATACTTGGTACTTTTTTTGTTGGTAATTGGTACTTTTTCGTTATCGGGGCAACACTTTAAACGCAGTTGCTAAGCTCAGAATCCAGTGTCTTGTCATGTCCTTTTGTGTCTTAATCTAACCAGGTGTGTGTAAAATATGTTACTGGATACTGTTTAAAAAATGAGATGTCACTTCTAAAATGTACTCGCACCTGGTTAGATTAAGACCAAAAAGCCTTGACAAGACACTGGACTCGGAGCTCAGCAACTGCATTTAAACTGTTTCCCGCTTATGTAGCAGCTGGACAAATCAAATGAGAAAAAAAAAAACAAGCTACTGAAACTACTTGGGAAAGCAGAACCTCAGTAAGACACTGATATATTATATCAGGTACATAATCACTACTTTAACTCCTGTACATCATCTGTACTTCCTAACAATGGTTATTTCCGTTGTCAGGGAAACCCTTTTAAAGCAGTACTTGCCACTTACAGAAAAAAAAAATGCTTCACAGCTGCCAGAAGCCAGATAACTGTACGTAAGGAAATTGTGTTTTTGGAGGATGTATGTACAAGTGTAGTTGTAAGGGGCTGCACAGTGTTTAAATTATGGAGAAATTCCCTTTTTTGTACTTTGCTGTTATCGGAGCAACATTTTATAAGGTTGCTGAGCTCCGAATCCTGTGTCTTGTCAGGTCTTACTCTAAACCAGGTGCGTATAAAATATTTTACTGGATAACATTTAAAAAAGGAGATGTCAATTCTAAATTTTACGCAAGACCAAAAAGACTTGACAAGACAGTGGATTCGAGCTCAGCGACCGCATTTAATGTGTTGCCCCGATAACGGAAAAGTACCCCAGAGGCAAATGGGTCCCTACTAAATTAAAGAAAAGACTGTTCAGCGGACGGCATTTTCGGTGCTCTTGCATCGAACATGCCGTTCACCAGACTATTCATAGTGAGACTGTGATACAGGGAGGATCGGGAAATTTCCCCTTTCCTCACTGTAGTGCAATCTTGGAGTTGGTATATATAATTAGCGGGGGGGGGGGTGCAGCCCCCTACAACAGCAGAAATCAATGAACAACGTGTTCGATGGAATGCCATTCGTTCACGGGAGTTTCAATAATTTAATATAGACCCAAGGCAAATAGTGTTGCTAGGCCCATAACAGAAGAAAAAAACTGAACTATGTATGAAACAAAAAGCAGTAGGTAAATCCCTGGGGAGTGATGGGCTACCTACAGAAATTTAGAGTAGGTATGTCTGGCAGGGGGAGTGGCTGCAGCCTGAGATAAGAAAGAAATAAGATTATGCAGGCTATGGATAAAATACTACTCACCTATACAACACAGATGTGCACACAACTGTACATTGTAACCATACAATTCCTCAACGTATAGACATGTCAGCAATATATTTTTTTTAAATTTTGGGTAAGCTTGGTAATGCTTAAAATGTTTTTTGGGCTGAAAACCTATTAACCACCTATAATCATGCACACCTACTTGGCCCCACTCACTAGCCATCCAAACCAACAAAGGGGGGGGGGGGTGATCCCAGACTACCTCTAGTGGGAGAGTAAGGCAAGGTCTCTGCGAGTTGTCAGCCCATTTTTGGGGAACAGCAAATCAAAATCAGCAGATAAACCAGGAAGTTATCACCTGGTGAATGTGACCCCTGCCACAGCTTCTGCTGCTGAACTACTGCTGATCCATCCATCCGCAACCCCTTTTCCCATTTTGCACAAGGGGTCGGGGTGTCACTTCAACAGTGACAATCATCTCGAGCCAAGGTTTATATTGCCAGGTGGCTAGCCCTGCCGCAGTATGATCATATGGTCTTAATTATATGGTCCCTTTAAAACCAGTTTTAAAAGCTAAGAGACTGATGCATTAATTTTAATTGTTTTAAATTGTTTCTTGATAAAAGTCAATTAAAACATCCAAAAAACAGTTAACTCTGATTTGTTGCTTTTGTAATCTTTGAGAGTATCTGAATCTGTGCTTTTCTGTTTGTTTTAGGATCTGATAAATAGCACCCAGCCTGGAAGTGCTTATAAATAAAGTATTATATGCCAGACAGCTTTGTTGGTTGGTTCTTCTGCTTGTCTTGCGATAATTCTTGATATCCCCAGACAAGCGCACAGAAGGAGTAAGTAGTCCCTTCCTTGAATTAGTTGATACCTGGTTGGACATCAATAGAGCTGTGTTGTCTGCTTTTGCCTTCCACACTAGTTGGGTATTCGTATCAGACTCAGAGATTACTCTGGCCACTCTAGACTTTGGATCCAAAGCTCAGGATCTTCCCCTTACCCATAATACACTCTTATCCATGTAGTTACCAGAGTTCAAGTTTGTCCAAACTTTATGCAATGGACAAAAACTGCCTACTCAAGGACAAACCAAAGGTTATAATATGTTAACTCATTACCTGCTCTGGAGCTTGAAGAGCACATGACCAAGATCAGGAAAAAAGAATCAGTACAGTTCTACTAGGGACAAAGAAACCAAAAGGGAATGGGGTGGAGTAGGGGAGGAAGTTGAGGAAGCACAGAAGCAGACAACAAAGATCGGTTGTTATGGTGTGTACTTAACTTTTGTATCTGATGTTGCATCTTCCATCTGTTCCTCAACAGTCGGGTCAAATTTGCCAGTTAATTAAATTTTTGGGAGGTCTCATGGAAGGATATTCCAGAGGAAGGCTGAACCAAAAGCAGCCATACCTCTGGAGTGCAAGTCCAATTTATAATGAGAAATGAAAATATGAACACTGGACCATGTGGCTGCAAACACAAATGTCGTCAAGGGATACTCTTAAAAAGTGAGCAGTAGAAGCCGCCACAGATCTATATGAATGAGTCTGAGAGGTTTGGATAAGGCCAGTCCCTTTCGTCTGTATACATATGAATTGCAGTCAGATAACCATCTAGATAAAGTGACTTAAGAAACCCCTTGTCCTAGTTTAGATGCAGAAAAAGAAAAACTGATGAGAGTTTAACTTTCTTTGTACGTTGAAGGTAAAAGCTGAGTTGGCGATGAGTAGACAAAAAGTGAAGCATATACTCTCCTTTGTTTGTAAAACTTGGAAAACAGACTGGCAAACTGATAGACTGATTAAGTGAAGTTTCTGTAGCTAACTTTGGGATAAAAAAGATGGATTAGTCTGTAGGGTCACTATCTTTATGAAAAAACAAATAAGGAGGTTTGAAGAAAGGGTGTGCAATTCTGATATTTTCAGAGCTGAAATAACTTCCACTAGAAACAAAGTCCTCTAAACTAGAACGTTGTGGTCCACACGGGCCATAGATGCAAAAGGAGGTCTAGTTAGCTTGCAAGAGAAATGTGATATCCCAAGAGGGAGCAGGATCCCCAAGAAGAAAGGTACCCCTCTGAGGAATACATTGGATATTTTAAAGGGAGGTAACAGAAGAAGAAAACGTCTGACGGCACAAAGCCAGGCCACTTCTATGGGCTAGGCTTGTAAAGGCTCCAGGGACATTAGACTAGTACACACCTATGAACCTATGGATTCCCTCCTACACGAGGACTTGAAATTGCTGCTAGCTGAACTGTAACAGAATAGTTGGCCCCATAAGGAAAAAGAGAAGCCAAAAACTCTAAAAGAGCTTTGACGAAAGCTGAAAATATGTCTAGATTTCTATTAGAACCCAAACTGAGAATCATTTCCACTTGCTTCTGTAAATCTTTCTGAGACGAGGTCTCTGTGTGGAAGTAAGGATGTGAACACCTGGGAGGAGAGTCCTGGACTGCCTAGCCATCACTGGAAGTGGAGAAAAAAACAAAAGGTCAACCTGAGGGCTTGAATGTCCAGGTGAGGCAATATGATGGAGGAGAGTGAAGATCTGGATCGAGATCCAGTACCCAAGGTAGACGAATATCAATCCCAGAGGGAGGGAGCCCTGAAAATCCTGCAACATTAGGAGGGAAGCCCTCATCTCCAAATGTTGAGATGAAGACAGGTCTCGGAAGGGAACCACGTACCTTGGACCATTCATCCCATGCACTGCCCCCTCCCCACTCTAGCTAGGAGGTGTCTGTGGCCATCATGGGTTAAGGGAGAAAGCAGAGCAAAAGGACATTCTTAGGAGACCTTTGGGGACTCGAGCTACCATTGCTTGTGTACTCTGCAAATGTTACTGAGAAGAACTTGGAAGTTCATGGGTTGATAACTGATGTACCACTGAAAAGCATTCACGGGATATGTGGAAAGAGGGGCCAAGGTTATTAAAGCAGCAATGGGTCTTAGGAGGGGAAGAATAAGTCTTGTTGGTGGTTTCTGACAGGAAAAACATCTAGGGCCTATTTGTGAAGAGTGGCACCTCTGTTCATAGGTTGGTACTAGGCTATCGGCCCTAGGGCCTATACAAGCCTAGCCATAACAATTCCCTGGATATTTCTTCCCACAATATTTACTTCCCTGGACCCCTGTCTAGCAGGGTGAGTGACGTGATCCCCGGGGTGAATTTCCTATCTCCTTCCAATCATCAAGGTTCCTTTTGAAGAGGGCCAAGGAGGCGCTCTGCTTGACATGTATGGGCAGATTGAATCTATAATACTTGATGTGAAATTTTGATGATGTTTAAATAATACTGGAAAAAAATAAATCCAAGGTGGAAAACCAAATCAAGACAGACTGCTGCTCAGAAAGTCTAATTCTTTAATACGAAACAATAAAAAACAATGAAAACACAAGCGCTTTTGCTCAGTCTGTGTGATAAAGCTCGGCACAGACCGAGCGAAAGCGCTTGTGTTTTCATTGTTTTTTATTGTTTCGTATTAAAGAATTAGACTTTCTGAGCAGCAGTCTGTCTTGACTTGGTTTTCCACCTTGGATTTATTTTTTATTGGTCCTGTTCGTGCTTTTCTGGAATACTGGAAAAAAACTAATACACCATTAATTGGTATGTTTCAAATTTAAATTAGCATGAGATAATGTAAAGCCAGTAGACACTATATAACTACTTTCTGCAAAATGTCTACATTGTAAAAGCATGTATTTCTCATTGTAAAAGGGTGATTATAATATATGTATAGCTTTTTGTTCACATAATTCATGCTTTTAGCACTTTTCAGGGTACCAGCACATGAATCAAGTGGTCTGGTTTCATGTATAATACTTTTTTATATTATGATTTCTAGTATATTACTGCACACATTTTGAAAGTAAAGCTAGATGGACTGGCAGCATATTACTTCAGATAAGGTAGTTGATGACTTGTTCGTACTGTATCTCCTTTGTAACTGAAGACTCACAGTTAAAGTTGTTAAGGGTAACTTTTCTCAGAATAAAACAAAACCAGACAAGAAAAGGAGGGCTAGAAATGAAATCATTTACATGTTCTAAACAGCCATCTTCACCTAACAACCCTGTTATTTTAAATACGACCAAATAAAACCCCTGGATAAAGCCTATACTTGTACTCAGTACCAAAAAAATGGAACTCATTACCTCTAACCAACAGAACTGTTTCTAATCTACCCACCATTATAGGTTCATAGGCTGGTACTAGGCTATTGGCCCTAGGGCCTATACAAGCCTAGCCATAACATTTCCCTGGCTATTTTTCCAGGAATTTTATAGTCTTGCTATTTGGTATTTCATGTCCAGGTGCACTCAAATCAACACCATCTTCTGAACAGGATGGAACTTGGACTTGGCAGAGTTTACTATAATGCCTAGTTCATTGCAAAGTTTGAGTAAGGAGATCCTTGCATGGATGAGAAGACCCCTGGGGGGGGGGGGGGGGGCAATGATGAGCTAGTCATTCAGGTATTGGAACACTCAAAACTTTTGTAGTCTGAGGTGAGCTACAACCACTGCCAAACACCTAAACACCCAGGGAATCTGCAGTGAGACCAAAGGGCATTGCTCTGAGCTGGAAATGACTGGCTCCCAGCTGGAAGCTGAGAAACCTTTTAGAGCACCTGTGCATCTTTATGTGGTAGTACATATCCTGAAAGTTTATCAAGTACTTCCAATTGTCCTTTCTCAGAAATGGGAGAAAGGACTGCACCATGACCATCCAGAAATGTATCTGTTTGACATAATGATTTAAAAGGCTTGCATCCAAAATTGGCCTGAGGTCCCCGTTCCTTCTCTAGCACCAAAAATAATTGCTAGTGACATCCAGATCCATGTTCACTTGGCAGGATTTCATGGATGACTTTGTTGTCTAGCAGCTTTTTACCTCTAAAACTGTTGCTTTTCTTTGGGAATCTTTCTTGAAATCGGAAGGAGTAAAACACAAAGGGAATTGGAGTAGTCTCTGTTTATGATCTTATGCAACCACGTGTCTGTTGCGATGGATGCTCAGGCCTTGAGGTGCAGAGAAAATTGCTCTCTGATTATCTCCAGAATGCAGCAGTCAGGCAAGCATTCAGAAGTGCTGGTAGGGCCCCTATGAGAAAGGACCCCCAGAAGCCGATTATGCAGACCACCTTTGCCGCAGTGGTGGCCTCCACCACTAAAATTCCCTCCTTTGCCCCAAGGGAAAGGTATTTTCAGACGTGTCAGGAGAGATCCCTTGGGACATATGGAACCACAGCTTCTTCCCTCCTTTCGGATTTCTAGAGAAAGGCCGGGGGGGGGGGGGTAAGAGCCATATTACTGTAGCTGAAAGGGTTTCCCCACCTTGACCACTTTTGGAGAGCATCTCTAAAGTTTAGGCCTGAAGAGTGTCAAGACATCTTATGGGGCATTAACAAAGGAGGTCTTGAAGTGATCTGTGAGGTCACACAAGTACATCCAAGCTGGTCTCCTTATGGTACTGCTGGTGCCTGGAGCTCTTGATGCCCTCAGTCGCACTGGAAATTAGGCACATTGAGATGTTAGAAAGGGAATGAAGGGTGGCCAACTGCGAGTCCACAGTTTATGCCCTCAGCAAAAATGGACCCAAAGAGATTATTTGGAAAAGTCCTTCATCAAATCCCTCTGGAAATGTGTCAAGCGTGCCAGGAAGTTCAGCTCCCTCAATGCGAAAGTTGCTGAAACATAAATGTACCTCCCAAATCAGTCAAGCACCCTGGACTCTGTTTAGGGGTGAACAGAAGAGCTTTTTTCAGCTACTTCTTTTTTGGTGGTCACTACTAACATGGCATCAATGATGAGTTCCTTACTCCAATCCTTGAGTAAAACCAGGAATTTATTGGGTTTGAGTGGTATAGGTACAATGTCATCCGGTTCCTTCCATGCACACTTTGAGATTAGATCAATCATCTCCTCAGTAGATGGGACCACCCAAGTAGTAGCTGGGCTGGACTCCAAAGTCTCAAGAAAAAAAATGACTCCTCCTGGGATGGAGCTACAGAGGATCACCCACCTTTCTGTCTCAACAGTTACAGGACCTCCCAGAAAAAGGTGTGTTCAAGTGGGAGCTGAGGGAACATCAAGTCAGTGCCTTTGGTTATGGCCACCTTGAGAGGAGTTGATGTGCCTCCTCTTTTACGTATGCTTCATAAAAACATCTACAGTGGGACACTCCAGAGAAGACTCAGAAAAGGAATGGAAGTCCTGAAGGCAAACCTTCTCAAGGCTCAAGGAGGTCAGCTGCCCTGAAAGGAAAGGATGAGCAGGGTCAGGACCCAAAGGAATCCTATGAAGAATGGATGGAACAGAATGTGGTAGAGAAGTCTGCTTACCAGAAAGGGAAATCGCTCTCTTGACACCTTCAAATGTAGAAGCCACTCTGGGGAACAAAAGCACTTAACTGATGGTATGGATTAACAAAGCCTTTTACTTAAGTTTTGGCACAAAGATCCTTACAGATCCAAACCAGTCGGGACCAGTCAGATCAGAGAAAATGCCAAAGTTTAAGACAACCAATTCTACAGATCCGATGTGGACAAACCTTGGGAAAAACTCAAGTCTACAGGCCCTGGAACCAGAGGGACGAATTGGAGTAGGGGCACCAACAGGATAAAGGGAAAGACCTAATCCCACAATCAGACAGTGGTCAGAGCCAGAAGAATCCCCAACTGGATCTAGGTCTTGAGGAATTTACTCAGCATTTTATCCATGTCAGCTTCAGATAGACTTCTGGTAGGCCACACTGTTCCAAGGGATTAGGTTGTGGATGGGGTCCTGGAAGACCAGTGAAAAGTCCTTTCCTGAAAGAAAGAACACAGGCTAGGAGACATGGGCTCCACCAGTGGAGGGGTAATGGATCTGAATTACTGAATCAGCGACGGGAGGTTAGATACAAAGATTTTGGAAGTTTGGCGCTGGAGGTGAAAAAGCAGAAGAGAAGCAGTTCGGACATTGCTTCCTGGACTCTTTCTCCTAAGATCTATCACCAGGCTTTTTGAAAGAGGGGGAAGCTCCAGAAGCAGAAGAATGAGGAAGGAACAAATCTCTTGCAGATGAAGGGAGAAGTCCCTTCAAGACAAGCTTTTTACTACACTCCGTAATGGCCCAAAGACCAAAGGCAGTGCTGATGGAGCACCGTTTGTTCAGGTGGATGGCTCAAAGACAACACAAATATTTAATGTGCAAATCCGTATTTGGGATCTTGTGGCCATAGGCCACACATTTTTTGAAGCTGGAAAGTTTGTCAGCCATCCTGCAAAAAATTCTAGTCACAGCAAAAAAACTACAGCAAACCTAAAATAATTGTTAAACACCAAAAAGCTAATAACCTACACTAAAACAAAACACTAAGTAATCCAAACAGCTACAAACTTACACTATGAGAAAAAACACTAAAGTAAGGGTGCCAACAGAGCAAGAGAGAACCTAACTTTTTAACTATAAAGTTAAAGGGAGAAGGATAAATGCTTGCCAATGGCTTGAAATACAAAAAGCTAGAGTATTCAAGAATCTTCACAAACGGATTTACACTTAACTACACCAAGCTTGTGCAGTGGAGATGTTTGTATCAAACAATCTGCAAACAAGATCTGAGGTCAACTACTTGGACAAGAGGGGACTGTGGGTAAGGGAAGGAGTCTGAGTTTTGGATCCAAAGTCTAGAGCTGCCAAAGTTGGATTGCAGTCAGATCTGTACACCCAAACAGTTGACAAAAGGATGGAAGAGACAACAGATCAAATCTTGTTTGCCCCTGTTCCTAAATTTTAGAGAAATTATCCTGCTAAAGCTATTCTTTTTCTTCATAAGAATCTAAACTCTTCTTCAGAAAGGCAGTTACAGGAAAAGTCTCAGGAGAGTTTCAGGGCTTCTAAGCCTTTCTTTCCAGAGAAATCTGCTTTGTGACTATCTGCCTCCTCTTCCCCAATTCATCTCACCTCAGCCTGTCTCAAGTTCCTTTATCTCAGAAACATTCTGTCGCTCTGCCAGTTTGTAAAAACTTCTGACAAGTGGGCAATGCCCATCATTCAAGTGGAATACAAAGTGTCTTGGAGGGCTTTCCCCCCTCCTTCACGGTTTGCTCATCACCTATCCCCCCCCAAGCCAAATTAATTTTATTCTGCCTCTTTTTAGAGATGTCCTTTCTTAGGGGACAATAAAATTGATTCCTCTTCACTTACAGAAAAAAAAAAGCAAGAATGTTTCTGGTTCCTAGAAAGAGGGAAACTTAGAGACATGTTTTGGATCTTTCCATCCTCATCACTTTAAAAGGCCCCAAGTTTTCAAGATGTTAACTGTTCAGGCCTTACTTCCAATGATTCTTCCTGGCTTTCTTAGTGAATTTGGATTTAAAGGATACTTCTCTTTATATTCCTGTTCATTCACAATACAGGAAATTTTTGCATTTTGTGCATTGTCATATCACTTTTAGTGTTCTGCTTCTGCAAGCATCACACTTTCGAAATATTTCCTTATCTAGATTATGGTCTCATTCAGGCTCCTACTGCTTCTTCTGACTCATTTGCAGTTTGTCAATCTTCTGGCCAGTGTAAGATTCACTTTGAACCTGAAAAGTCTTGCTTAAATCTGTTTTCAGTATTAGATCTAGAATACAGAATCAACAGATCATCAATGACAGTTTTTCTCCCAGAAAACAAGGTTCTTTTCCTTACCAATTACTTTCAGAACTTTCTTCCCTTGGAATGGACTTCTGCAAGACAGATTGACAGAGCTCTAGGCTACATGACATCAGAGAGTCCTATGATTCATTATGCCAAACTCTATATAAGAAAGAAAAATGGTACCTGAAATCTGTTTGGACTCAGCACTGTTGTCCATTAACTTTCCAAATCTCTCTATTATCCGTAATCAAAAAGGAAATTTCAAGGTGGATCAACCAGGTTTCACTCAATACAGGAGTACCTTAACTGGCCCCTTGCCCTCGTCAAGATTTGCTCACAGACACCTTCCCCTCATCAAGATTTGCTCACAGATGCTTCAATCTGGCAAGAAGTACTTATTACAAGGACATCAGGGTCCAAGGGGCACGGTCTTGAAAGAAGAGACCACCATCAATACAAAAGGAGATGAAGGCACTTATTTTAGTTTCTCAGTCTCCTCCATCTCTGGACTACAGATCCTGTTCGGATCTTCACAGACAACACCACATTTATGTGGCTTAACAACAAGCAGGGGGGCACCAAGTCTTATCACCTTGGCAGGGTGGCTTGGATAGCTTCGGAATCTGCAATTCAATATAAATTTTTCTTTTACATACCCACAGGGAGAAACATGGTGATACTGCGTTTGAGCAAATCCACAGCACAGAGTGATTAACAGATTCAAAACAGTGATTTTTTTTCTGGCTATTGTCCATCCATGGGGTACTCCACAGTAAAGATTGTTTTGCCTCCATACACAAAAGATTGCTTAACTGTTTTAAGACTACCACGCCTTCAGTTGTGAAGAATGGACACCATGTCCTTTACTTGGAAAGGGAAATTTTTTTTTTGTTTTGCTTTCCCTCTCCTGCCTTTGATTCCAAAAGTCCTTCTGAAGATAAAGAAGGACAAAAAAAAAATCTTGTGGGTGACCCTTTTTGGCCCAGGCAGAATCGATTCCCCTTCCCCTTTCATCTGGACAGGGGCATTCGGGTCTATGGTTATTCAAACAGCACATTTATCGAATGTCTGTTCGATCACTAACCATCAAAGCAGCAGTAAATCGAAAGGCCAAATTATCATAAAACTATATGAACGATGATAGTTGGCCAACATAAAGGAACCTGAACAGAGCATGCACTTACCAGTAATTTTGCTATAATTAAACAAGCCCTTTCTCCACTGTAGTGCGGTCTCAGAGTTAGTATACATAAGTGGGTCCATATTAGATAATCAAACTTTCAAAAGTTCGAATGTCATATGGTCGACCTCATATGATCGAATTTTTGAAAGTTCAAACATTTTAACGGGGATCTCCGTACAGAGCGGAATGGGAAGATTTCCCTTTTCTGCACTGCAGTGCGATCTCGGAGTTGGTATATTTAAAGAGTGGGGGGTGTGGGGGGGTGCAGGATGGCCTGCCCCCCTGCTTAAAACATTCAGGTAGGTTATTTGTGTAGTTTATTTTTTTTTTATTAGATTTTCGAACTTTTAAAAGTTCGATCATATTATTTATTTATTTACTTATTTATTTTATTTATTTTACATTTGTTGACCGGGCTAGTCTAACTGAATATATGTCCATTTTCAGTAGAGGCCCGAGGAGAAAAGCTCCGAGACAATAACAAGGACAGAAACAAAGAAACATTTATACAAATAGTACAAAAAAAAAAAAAAAAAAAAATTAACAGCCAAAAAAGAAAAAGTTCTAGTTCAGTTTCAGTAAGCAAAAAATACAAAAAGTCATAATGGGGAGATACAAAAAAAAAAAGAAAAGAGAGCAAGAAGTATTTAAACTTGCCATATAAAGAAGGTAGAGGAGTTTCAGCAAAAGAAATCAAGTTTGAGAGTTAGAGTTAGAAAGAGGAGAAAATAAGTATCAGTCAGGCTGAGAGCAGGGGCAAAGCCATTTGGTTTTCATGAAGTTTTTCAGCTGATTCTTGAAAAGGTTGGTGGAAGTAAGGGATGTGATCTCAGTTGGAAGTTTGTTCCAGGAATTGCCAACTGCATTTGAGAATAGGCAGTCTCCAGCTTTGTTAAAGGATCTGGTAGTGGCTACTTGTAGTTTTTTAGCTGATCTTAGGGTAGGAAGGTTTTTATAAGAATTTACTAGGTAACATAGTATGGGAGTGTTTGAAGGATGATGTAAAATCTTGTGAATAAAAATAAGTTGCTGGTAAACTAGTTGGTTTTGAACTTCCAGCCATCCGAGATGTCTAAGGTTAAGGCAGTGTTGAGTACGGAAGGGGGTACCAGTGGCAAATTTAGCTATGTTGTTGTAGGTGGTTGCTAGTTTATTTAGATTAGTTCTGGATAGGTTGGTATATATAGGTGAGGCATAGAGTAGGGTGGAAATAATGTGTGTTTGGGAAATAGAGATCTTTGCTGATTCTGTAAGGAATGGTCTGATTCTGTAGAGGAATCCAAGTTTTCTATTTACTGATTTAATACTAGCGTTAATATGAGAGTCAAAGGTAAGATGGTTATCTATTAATACACCGAGGAGTTTGGTGGTGGTTTCAGGGGCTATTTCTGTGCCACTGTTTGATTTTACTGTGAGATTGATAGAGGGGGATTTCTGTGTGGGAGTAAATAGAAGTAATTTAGTTTTTTTAGGGTTCAGGAGGAGACAACGTTGATGGAAAGTACAGTTGTGTACACCTACCATAAATGTAGATGTTCGAGTGTCTTCACTGTTGCAGTCATAACTGTAGGGTGCTCCTGCCGGCAGGCAGCCCGAGGTCGGCCAGAATCCCAAAGTCTGGGTCCGCTGTTACCCTGACGCTTTGGTACATAGCCCTCAGCCGACGCCATCTTCTCCAGCCTTTCTTGCCCTAGAGTTCAGAAGTCCCCAACAAAACAAAAATGAATCCAACAAGGAAACACAAATACACCACAAAAAAGGAAAAGGGAGAAAAAAAGAGGGGATAGGAGGGAACCCCGACTGCAACAGTGAAGACACTCGAACATCTACATTTATGGTAGGTGTACACAACTGTACTATGTTCTTCGTGTTTCACTGTTGCAGTCATAACTGTAGGGTGGAATCCCAAAGCAGTGTAAAAGGGGAGGAGGCTTTAGATAGAAGGGGAGGCAAGAATACCCTGCAAGACAGCAGAGGCAAAGCCTGCCCTGGTCTTAGAAAACAGGGGGAGATTGTAGTGCTTTGAAAAAGTATGCACAGAACTCCAAGTAGCAGCTTCCAAGATATCCGTGGTAGGGACTCCTCTGAGGAAAGCTGTAGAAGTGGCAGCTGCTCTAGTAGAATGACTTCTAATGGTACCTGGAAACTGTTTCCCATGATGAGTGTAACAAAATCTGATTCCATAAGCAATCCATTTGGAAATAGTTTGTTTAGAAATAGGTTTTCCAAGAGAACTGGAGGCAAAAGAAACAAACAATTGATTAGACTTTCTGAACTCCTTAGTCTTGTCCAGGTAAAATCGTAACTGTCTGTGCACATCTAATGAATGCAAAATCCTTTCCCTTTATTTTGAGGATTTGGAAAGAAAGTAGGAAGGTGAATTGTCTGATTTAAAGCCACTTTCGAAATCACCTTAGGCATGAAAGTAGGATTGGTCCTCAAGGATACTCTGTCCTGATGGAAAATAAGGTATGGTTCCACAGCCATGAGAGCTTGCAACTCTGAGACCCTTCTGGCAGAGGTCAATGCTAATAAAAGAACAGTATTCCAAGATAAAAACTTAATATCTGAAGATGCAGCAGGCTCAAAAGGAGGCAAAGTAAGTTTTTCTAAAACATAATTAAGATCCCAGGCAGGGACAGGAGGGGTCCTGGGAGGCCGCAAATTTTAGCCCCTCTCAAGAATTGCTTCACCAAAGGATGAGAAAAACAGGAGGATCAGAACTGAAATGCGCAGAAATAGCAGAAGCATGAATCTTAATGGAAGAAAAAGAAAGTCCTTTAGATAAAAATTCCGAAAGGTAAAGCAAAATAGAAGAGAGATCAAGTACCAGAGGATCCGAGCCTCGGTCCTGCATCCAAATACAAAACCTCTTCCATTTAGAGGCATAGGATTTCCTAGTGCTAGGCCGCCTAGCTTCCAAAAGAACATCCAAAACTTGTTTGGGAAGACTAGAGGAAATCAAATTCCTTTGAAGAGCCAAGCTGCCAGGCAAAGGGTCTTGAGGTTGGAATGTAGTAACTGACCCTGATGCTGGGACAAAAGCGAAGGGTTCAGAGGGAGAATCCAAGGAGGCCCCAAGAACAGGTGCTTTAAAGTTGGATACCAAAACTGTCGAGGCCAATTTGGAGCAATCAAGATGAGGAACTTGGGCTTGTCCTGTTTTATCTTCAGTAATACCAGAGGTAGTAGAGGAAGAGGAGGGAAGGCATATGCTGAAAGGCTTCTCCAGCTGAAGGACAGGGCATCCACTCTCCAAGCTGTTTTGTGGAAGGACCTGGTGCAAAAGCGAGGCAGCTGATGATTGAGATGGGATGCAAACAGATCTATCTGGGGACATCCCCAAACTGCAGTAATCCTGTTGAATAAGTTGGTGTCTAGCATCCATTCGTGAGGATCTGAAATGTTTCTGCTCAGGCTGTCTGCTAAGAGATTCTGTTTCCCTGGAATGAATTGAGCCTGGAGATGTAGATTCAAATTTAGAGCTGTGTCCCATAAAGCCATAGCTAGTCTGCAAAGGGGGTATGAATGAGAACCCCCCTGCTTGTTGATGTACCACATGACCGTGGTGTTGTCTGTGCGAATTAGCACAGGCCCTGGTTGCAAAAGGTTCTTGAAGGCTAGAAGGGCATTTTGAACTGCCAACATTTCCTTCAGATTGATGTGCCAGTGAAGATGGTGCTTTGTCCAGGTTCCCTGCTGGCAATTGTCTAGAAAGTGTGCTCCCCAAGCATAATCCGAGGCGTCCGTGGTTAGGATTTGAGTAGGTTGAGGAAGACAAAAGGCTTTCCTTCGCTTAAAGTGCATACCCTGGACCACCAGAGGAACTCCCTCTGAAGGCAGGGGATCAGAGGAATCAGAATATCCAGATCGTGGTAATGCTGTGACCATACACTTTTCAGATACCATTGAAGCTTTCTCATGTGAAGCCTTGCGTTTGGAATTAACAGAATGCAGGAAGCCATGTAGCCCAGAGCCTGCAGGAATTTCCTTGCAGTGAGCTGAGATAGAGTTGCTAAGGTGCTGAAAGTAGAAGCCAGCTGAGTTTGTTTTTCTGGAGTGAGGAAGGCCCTTTGTAAGGTAGTATTTAAGAGGGCTCCCAAGAATACCATTTGTTGAGAAGGGATCAAATGTGACTTTTTTGTGTTCACTGAGAATCCCAGTAGGAGGAGAAGACGTTGAGCAAAGTCCAGATGTTGAAGCAGAAGATCTTTGCTGTCTGCCTGAATAAGGCAGTCGTCCAAATAGGGGTAAATCTGGATCCCCTGAAGTCTGCAGTAAGCCACTACTGGTGCCAGGCACTTGGTAAAGACTCTGGGCGCAGTAGATAAACCAAAGGGCAGTACAGAGAATTGAAAGTGCCTCGAACCTGCCTTGAACCTGAGGAATTTCCTGTGTTTTTGCCTGATGGGAATATGTAAATAGGCTTCCTTTAAGTCCAATGTCACCATCCAGGCGTCCTGAGAGAGCATTGGAATTAGTTGCTGCAGAGTAAGCATCTTGAATTTTGGAATTTCCAAAAAGGTGTCTAACACAGAAAGGTCCAGAATAGGTCTCCATGAGTTTTGTTTTCTGGGAACCAGAAACAGTCTTGAATAAAAACCTTTTCCCATCTCCGAGTGGAACAGGCTCTATGGCTCTCATGGCCAGAAGAGCATCCACTTGAGTTAAGGCCTCTGACCATTGATGTTTTGGCAGATCTGGCCAACCGTGAGCCCTTGGCAAAGTGTGAAAGTGGAAGTTGTAACCTTTTAAAATCACGTCCAATACCCATCTGTCCTGGGTAATATGAGTCCAATTTCTGTAAAAAAGAGACAGTTTTCCTCCGAGAGGGCATCCAGGTGAAGGGGTCCTGTAGCCCAACCGAGAGAGTCATTGAGTTTGCTTTCTTTGAGATTGGGATCTGTCTTCTCCCTTCTAGGTGAAGAAGCAGTCCATTGTCTAGATCTGTAAGAGGCCTGACCTTGACCACGACCTCTGGGCCTATATCTTCCCCTTTGAGGCCTGTCAGGCGTGGGAAAGGACCAATTTTAGAGGGCCAATTCCTAGAAAATCTAGGAGGCTGAACTTGCAAGAAATCTTTTACAGTCTGCATAGACTTTGCCTTTTCTTCCATCTTTTAATAACTTCCTCAGCCTTGGATCCAAAAGAACATCATGTTGAACAGGGCATCTAATAACTTAGCCTTAACCTGTTCACGTAAACTTTGTTCACGAAGCCAGGCATGTCTCCTGATAACAGTACCAGAGGCTGCAGCCCTGCAAGAAGCATCCAAAGCATCAAAACCACAATGTAAACTATGCTTGTTCACTTGTTCAGTAGCATGCAAGACATCCTGAAGTTCCTTATCCTCTGCACAAGCAGGAAGGGAAGCAAGCTTTTGCTTTAAAACAGACAAAAGAAATTGCTGATACTTAAACATATGAAACTGGCAATTTAAAGCCCTTACAGACAGGGTAGCAGAAGTATATACCTTTTTCCCCACCTGTCTAAAGCACGAGAATCCTTCTCAGAGGGAATAGGATTTTTAGAAGTAGCAACCTTAGCAGCCTTAGAGCCCTGAGAAATAGTTTCAGGATCCGGAAGGGTTTTTAAATAAAAATAAATGAGAGTCAGGAACCCTATAAAATCTATCAGGCTTAGAAGGAGCAGGAGGCATGGAATCAGGATTCAAATTAGCCTCAGAAAAAGCATCATCTACAATGTCCAAAACAGGAGGGATAGCTAAAGGCCTATGCTGAGGAAGAAGAAGAAATTCCCTAAGCCTCTTCTTGGAAGCAGAATACTCCTGTCCTTCCCAATGAAAATGTTCTCTCATCTCATGCAAGATTTCCCCAAAAGAGAAATCCTCAGGCGGAGAGGCCGAGGGTAAAGAGTCCTCAGCATCCGAATCCTCATAAGGAGGAAAGGAATAGTCCTGATCTGAGGAAGAAACAGAAGATACAGAAGCCTGGTCAGAGGAATCCATAGTAACATCCTGTCGAGGCCTTTTCTCAGGAGGGGGGTGAGAACCCTTAATCATTGTAAGCAAATCTTCAGCCATCTTTAATAATTGCTTTTGTGTCTTGGGAGTAGATTCAGAAGCAGCTTGAGCAGGAACTTTAGACTTAACAGGAGTCTTTGTCTTTGCCTTTGAAATAGTGATGTGAGTAGGCCTGAAAACCCCCTCAGAAGCCGGTACCTGCACAGCGGTTCCGGACCCATCTGAAGGAGCGACGTCCGAAGGTCCTGCAGCAGTTAAAATAGTGGACCTTGATGGCTCCCCATGGGTGTCCGTATCGGCCATCGGTTCAGAAGTGGCGGACGACAGGGGCTGCAAAAGCGCCTCACTGACGACAGCCGAACCGGACGCTGGCTCCAGCTGCAACGAGTCCTGTTTGGACCTCGGAGGCCTGTCTTTGTCTTTGCGCTTCTTTTGAACTCCGGTAGTGTCCGACGACATTCTATAATTGAAGCGTCTGCCAAAATAATTTAAAGCCCAATCGTACCTGACAGTACGAGAGTTGAACCTGGCACAGAACCGACAACAAGAAACGCCGTGGTCAGGGCCTAAGCAAGGTAGACAGTAAGAGTGGAAATCTTTATGAGGTATTTGTTTCCCACACGCTATACAATTATTAACTTTTCTGACATCGAGGAACAAGAAAAAGATTCTACGGGTACTTAGCTTTGAGAAGAGAAGTAAGAACTTCGGACCGACAACAACAAAATACGCTGTTCGAAAATCGCCAACCAACGACTTGTGAGCTGCTTTCCACCGCACGGCAAGAAAGACTGGAGAAGATGGCGTCGGCTGAGGGCTATGTACCAAAGCGTACTGACGTCAGGGTACTAGCTTGTACAGCCGACGCCGGACCCAGACTTTGGGATTCTGGCCGACCTCGGGCTGCCTGCCGGCAGGAGCACCCTACAGTTATGACTGCAACAGTGAAACACGAAGAACATCCAGTTTTCCACTAAAGTAAAGACAGTTTGTGTGTTAGCCTGTAATTCAGCAGGGGATGATGCGGCACATACCAGAGTTGAATCGTCAGCATATTGTATGCATGTAGTTTGTGGAAGGGAAGTTTTTAGATCATTAATGAAAATTGTGAAAAGGAGAGGTCCAAGAATAGATCCTTGAGGGACTCCAAGGGTGATAGGGAGCTGAGAAGATAGATTGTTTTCCCAGAGGACTGCTTGTTTCCTGTTTTCAAGGTAGGATTGGAACCATTTTACTAGTTGATGATCAAGGGAAAGTGATTCAAGTATATTTAATAGTATTTGGTGGTTAACCATATCAAAGGTCTTTGAGAGATCTATAAAAAGAGCAGAAGATAGTAGGTTAGTATTCCTGTTTTTATTAATGCTATCTGTAAAGGATAGAAGAGCTGTTGTGGTACTGTGGTGAGGCCTGAAACCATGTTGGCAGTCAACTAGAAGGTTGTTTTGTAGGAGATACTGAAGTAATTGCCGATGGATGCATCGCTCCATAATCTTTGCAATGGGGAGAGAAGGGCTATTGGGCGAAAGTTAGATAATTCATTTGAGGTACCTCCCTTATGCAGAGGGATGATATGGGAGATTTTCCAGATAGATGGGACATAAGATTCAGAGATGGTTCTGTTTATTAGGATAGAAATAGGGTAGGCAATTGCACCAGCTGCGACTTGCAGGAATTCAGCTGGAAGCAGGTCAGCTGATGGTGTACATGGTTTTAGTTTAAGAAGCAAGGTGTGTATCAAAGATGTTGGTACAGGTTGAAGGTTAAAAGGCTGGGGTAATTTGGTTGGTGAGGGAAATTTAGTGGTGGAGGAAGGTGGTAAGGTGGTTGCTAGTGCTTGGACTGTTTCAGAGAAATAATTATTAAAGGTGTTGGCTATGTGGCTGGGGGAGGTTTGGGTTAGGTTTGAGGGGGTAGGTGTTTTGGACTGTCCTGGGTGGAGTAATTTGTTGATACCTGACCAAAACTTTTGCGGATTATTTTGTTGGTTTTGTTGGAATTTGAGGTAGAAGTTTTTTTTGTCAAGGATTATGGATTTTTTTGTGGAATTACGAATTTGTCTAAAGTTTAGGTGATCTATTGGGTTTCTAGTTTTTCTCCATTTCGACCAGAATTTGTTCCTTAGTTGTATGTTTAGCCTTGTGTCCTTAGATAGCCAGGGGGCTGGTTTATTTTGTTCTGACAGTACAGGTGGGAGCATGTTGCTCAAGGATCTGCAAGAATGTTTTGTTAAAGTGTGAAATGGCTTTGTCAAGAGGTAGGTATTTTAGGGGTGACCAGTTGCAAGCTTTAAGCTCAGCTTGAAAATTACTTGGGTTGAATTTTTTTTTGTTTCTGGTCGTTCTAAAAGCTATTGGATTATGAAAGTTGGTCTTTTGCCTAGTGATGTAAGTAAGAGAATGGTCACTAATGTTGTCAGGAGTATACCTGTTTGATAAAGATGGGGGTCCTTATTTACTAGAATCCAATCTAAGGTAGTTTGTTTTTTGTTAGGTTTGTGGATCCTGGTTGGGAAGGTAATGGTTTGGTGGAAGCCAAAGAGGTTTATATGTGTAGTGGGAGTGGGAGATGTACAGCTATTCCAATCAATATTAAAGTCACCAAGGAGTATGGTTTCTTGTGGTAGGGATATTGAAAGCCAGTTTAGGGTATTTTCGAGAGTACTAATATTGTTCCCAGGGGGGATGTAAGAGCAGATAATGTATATTGATTTTTTCGCATTAATTTGGAGCTTTGAGGTTAAGATTTCAGAGTTATTAGGAGGAGGAGGTTGCATATCTAATGATGTAATCTTCAGTTCAGATTTGAACAGTATTGCTACTCCACCTCCCTTTTTATTTAAACGGTCTAGTCTGAGAATGTCCCACCAGGCTATAACAATGTCATTATCTTTTGTTGTAGGTTTAAGCCATGTTTCAGTAAGGCATAAGATGTCAAAGGAATAGATGTCTAATAGGGCATGTAGTTGGGTTATTTTGTTAATAACACTTCTTATATTGAGTTGACCTATAAGTAGAGAGTAAGGGCTTTTTAGGACATTTAGGGGAGTGGAAGTAGGGGCTAATAGAGTATTTGGGATGGAGAGATTAGGACCAGGGTTTGGGTGAATGTCACCGTGTAGAAGTAAGCAGTTATGAGGGTTAAGTGATAGTTTAAACAATTTATAAAGAGAGCTGTCCTTTTTTCATTTGTAGGTATTTAATATGGGTTAGTCTATGAAACTGTGGTAGAATGAAGGATGAATAGGATGTTATGTTACAGTGTGTAAGAGAGGTGCTAGCAGAGAAAGGGTGAGTCTGTCTTGGGAGATGATAAAATGTAGCAAAGGATGAGAATTCACAGGAAGTAAGGCAATGAGTTGTAAGTAATAAGGTGAGCCCAATGGATAAGAAAAGAATGTTGGGGAAAAAAGGTTGATGATGATTATACATAGTTAGAGGTGTAGGAGGTTTGGCTAAAAATAAAGAAAAAGAAAATTTAAAGTGTAGTCATGATAAGTGGAGTGCTTAGGGAAAATAGGTAAGAGTGGGTGTGGAAGGTAATGGCTAAGTAAATGGTGAACAGGTGTGTTAATTGCTATGAAGTTTGTGAAGAGAGGTAATTGGTAGATTAGGGCTGAGGGTGTGGTTAGGGAAGTATAAGGTTAAGTGCACTGGGGGTGGGTGAGATTTGGGGGTAGGGTAGGGGAGCGGAGTGAGCCCGCAGGGCGAACGGAGCGGGTAGAGACAAGATGAGTGTTTGGCATCAAGTGAGAAAACAATCAGTCAGAGAAATGCTTAGCTAGAGGGAGAGATAAGTGTACTGGTCTGAAGAGTCAAGAAAATGCTATAGTGGTGGCAGTATATGACAGTCGAACTTTTGAAAGTTCGATTTTCTAATATAGACCCTACATAATTAGTGGGGATATAGGGGGGCTGCGTAGACAGAGTCAAGACCTTTATTAGATGGTTACTCCTAATATTCTAGAATATTGCAACAAGTTGCTCAATGGTAGGCTTGAATTTCTTCAATTAAAGCACATCTGTCCACCATCACTGACCAATTACCTTTAGAATCACCAATATCATCTAGATTTGAGGTCAAACAATTTTTGAAAGCACCCTGCATATTATACCATGAGGAAGGGCCTTCATGGACTTTAAACTAACTTCTGGAAAAGCTCACCTTTTCCCCTTTTGAGCCTGCTGCCTTTGCTTTTCTCAAATTTTGTACTTGAGAAACTGTGCTGTTGGTGGCTTTGCCTTTGGCTAAACAAGCTTTGGAAATGCCATCCTTAATGGCTATTCCCCATTTTTCATAAGCATAAGGTTACTCTTCATACTAACCCTTCCTTTATAAATACGGTCGTTAATGAGCTCTCCTTAAATCAAAACATTGACTTGCCTACCTTTTTTCCTTCCTCTCAGAATTCGGAGAAAGGATCCTACATTTTTTGGATGTGTGAAGGCAGCTCAAATTTTATTTGGACAAAACTAAGTCTCTATCAGGAAGTCTAGTCGGGCTTTTTGTCTGTTTCCAGGACAAAACCTCAGCTGTTCCCATTTCTAACCAAGCTATTTCTTAGTTGTCCAAAGGCCAGTCTCTCTTGGTTACTCTGTACATGGTAAAAAGCTTTTGGCTCAAGTTAAGACACATTCTACAACAGCTGCTGCTTCTAGAGGAGCTTTCTTCAAAGGTCTGGATTCCAGACCCATTCTTGAAGCAGCTACTTCATATCCCATTCGTACTTTTATAAAAATAGAGTTATGTACTTACCACAACTTGGAATCTGTGCTATCCAGTGTCATTATTCATCACGGATGGGTGCAGGATCAGAACCTGCAACTAGGAAGACAGCTCCTGAGCTCAAGCTCCTCCCCTTCCCAAGATCCCTTGCTACTCACAACCATCAGATCAAGTTTGCTGGATAGTAAAAGGAGGCAGTGAAGACTGCCTAAAAAGGATGAAAGGATACTAAGGAATACATCTCCTCACTACCTCCCCAACCACCAGAAGGAGGGTGGCAATGTGACGAATAAATGACACTGGTAGCACAGACTCCAAGTTATGGTAAGTACATAACTCTATTTGGTGCTAACCACGTCATTATTGATCACGGATGGGTCAGAGTCCCCAGCTACTAAAAACCCCTGGGAGGCCTTATGGAAGGATATGCTGGAGCACACAAAAACCAAAGGAAGGCCTAATCCTGGACACAAAGTCTAGCTTGTAATGAGCATCAAAAGTATGGGGATTAGACCAAGTAGCAGCAGCGCAAATCTCATCTAAAGAAAGTTTAGCCAAGAAGGCAGAAGATGTGGCTACTGACATAGTAGAGTGAGCTTTGACTGATCCGGTGAGCTCAAGGTGTCTGCTTTCATAAATATAAGAAATACAGCTGGTGATCCAATGAGAAAGACACTTTGGAAACCACTTGACCTCTCTTGACCTGGGAAAAGGCAACAAAGAGCTGATCAGACTTCCGACAATTTTCAGTCAGCTTGAGGTAAAAACATAACTGCCTATGAACATCCAAACAATCTCCTTTATTGGGAAAATTAGGAAAGAACACAGGAAGATGAACTGACTGATTAAGACTCGCCTCCGATGCTACTTTAGGGATAAAGAAAGGATTGGTCCTGACAGACACCCTATCCTTATGGAATACCATGAAGAGAGGCTTTCTGCATAGAGCCTGCAATTCAGAGCCCCTCCTGGCTGAAGTAACTGCACCCAAAAAGGCCATCTTCCGGGACAGGAATTTAAGGTCACAGGTCGCCGCAGGGTAAAAATATTTCTGCATCAAAGACTGCAACACCAGAGTAAGATCCCAAGCAGGGGAGGAATCATTTACAGGAGGTCGGAGTAGAAAAATCCCTTTAAGAAAGGCCTTGCACAGCCTAGAAAAAATGTGGGACTTTCACTCAAATGGAAGTTGGAGATTGCAGCCAGTTGAAGTTTAATCGTAGAGAAACTAGCCCCCTGTTGAAAAAGAGAGGCCAGGAACAACAAGATGTTAGGGACAGAAGCTGAAAAGGGATCTAGATTGTATTATTTTGTCAGACAGAAAATCCCCTCCATTTGCTGGAATACACCTTCTTGGTAGACGGTTTTAAAAAGCCAAAATAACTGTCTTAACTGGGAAAGGGAGCCTGGACTGGGAAAGAATCATTGGAACTGGAGGTACCAAGAAGTCAGACGAAGGGACTGAAGGTTGGGAACAGGAAGCCCCCAAGGATGGGAAATGAGATCCAGAATGGGATCTAATATCCAAGCGGATATTTCAGATGTGACCAAAGGAGGGAGAACCATGCCTGACAAGGCCAGAAGGGGGCAATGAGGATGAGAGGAGTCTTCAGGCAACAAGCTTTCTGTAAGACTTTGGGAATGAGGAGAGTTGGGGGATAGGCATACAGAAGGTCTGACAGCCAATCATGAACCAGAGTGACCCTGATCAGGCCAAAGTATTTGTTGCATTTGTGATTGATCGGAGAGACAAAAAGACTGCAGCAAGGGAGACCCCAGAGGTCGAATATCTGACGTGCCACTGACAAGATTCAGGGACCACTCGTGAGGACTTAGGATAGATCTGCTGAGTTTGCCGGCTAATACGTTGGAACTGCCAGGAATATACATTGCAAGAAGAAAGCTCCTGGAAGACCTTGCCCATTCCCACACTCTCATGGCATATCTGCACAGGAGATAAGATCGTGTTCCCCCCCTGCTTGTTGATGTACCAGACCACCGCCATGTTGCCTGACTAAATTGCAATGGTTCCAAGAGGGAGACAGTCTTGGAAGGCTTGCAATGTTAGAAGGACTGCTCTCATCTCCAGGACACGGATGTGCAATTTGGTCTCTAAAGGGGACTACATGCCTTGGACAGTCCTTCTCAGATAATCCCCCCCTCACCCTAACAGGGAGGCATCTGCGGTCACCGTGACTTGGGCTTTGGGAAGACAAGGGTCTGCCTAGAAGAAGGTCCTGAATTTGGAGCCACCAAGCAAGGTCACATCTGCAAACTTGAGAAATCCCGACTGTCATGGACATGGGATGGAGATGAGCTGACCCTTGCATGGCAAGGGTCCATTGTAGAACTCATGTGTAATATCTGGTGAGAGAGAGAGACTTAACTGAATCGCCGCCGCCACTGAACCTAGCACATGCAAGATTAAATCGGAGGGACATTCCAGATCCAGAAGATGATGGACCTATTCCCAAATCATCTCGACTCTGCGGTGGGAAGTGCTGCAGTCTCTGACACCATGTTCAGAAGGACCCCAATAAATTCCAGGCTCTGACGCGGGGTAAGTTGAGATTTGGGCAGGCTGACTGTGATGCCTAGGTCCTGAAAGAAGACTGAGTGTGTAATCCGTGGCCAGTGTGAGTTGATGCCTTCTGGGTGCCGTGAGAAGCCAATCATCCAGGTACGGCAAGACCTGGAAACCTTGCAGTTGGAGATGGGCTGCAACCACTACCATACATTTGGCAAACACCCTGGGACTGAGGATTGCCCCCCCCCCCCAGCCAGAGGCACAGGTATCTCCTGGAGCATCTGTCTATTCTGATGTGATAGTATGCACCCTTGAGATCCACTGAGCACATCCAATCATCCTTGGGGAGAAGAGGCAGAATGGACTGAACAGTGACCATCCAGAACTTGGACATCTTGACCAACAAATTTAAAATACTGAGATCCAGAATGGGACCCATGTTCCCAGTCTTTTTGGGCACCAAAAGGAAGCAAGAGTAAGTTCCGGACCCTCATTACCCTAATTGGGACCTCCTAGATGGCACTTTTTTTAAATAGGTCTTGAACCTCTAGAAGGACCAACTCCCTTTGCCAGGGTAGAACATCCAAAAGAGATTTTTGAGCTGGAGGGGGCTGAAAAAAAGATATGAAGTAATCCCTGGACACAATGTTTAGCACCCACTGATCTGAGGTAATACTTGTCCAGGCTAGTGGGTGGAGGCAGAGATGACGCCCCCCCACTGCCTCCAGGGCAGGAAAGCCAGGCAACACTTCAGGAGCACTGATGGGGCTTCTCAGAAAAGCGTTCTTGGGAGCCCTGGTTCTGAAAAGCCCCTCTACCTCTAGGGCGGCATCTGCTGTCAAACCCTCATCCCCGGGTGGAGGAAGAAAATTCCTCTGGAGCATCCTGGAACCGAGACCTGCGGAACCACAGTTTCTTATTACCCCTCTGATTTTTGGAAAAGGATCGCTGGGGAGTAGAGAACTTGATCCTGACCACAGAATCTTTCCCTCCTGCTCGCTATGGGTTAAAGTTTCTTTTACCAAAGGACCAAACAAAGTTGACTGGTCGAAAGGAGCGTTAGTGAATGACGCCTTAAAGTTTTCTGCAAACCCACAAAGGTGAAGCCAGGCATGATGCCAAATGGCAATGCCAGTGCCCACAGTTCAAGAGGTGGCCTCCACCGCATTGGAGATCAACCTCATCGAGGCATCAGCTAGGGAAGTGAGACTAGACAGCTTCAGAGAGACCAATTTAAGACTCTCCGGAGGCAGTAACTCAGAAAGGCAAGTGGAGAGTTCCGACACAAACTCCCTTTGAGGTCAGGTAAAGTGTGCCATGTAGTTGGTTGCTGTCAGTCCAAACGTAGCTGAGGCAAACACGTGCTTTCCCAAAATGGTCAATCAGCTGAGACTCCCTGTTCGGCAGATGGACCATGGAGCTCTGTTCGGTGAGCTCCTTTTTCATAGCTGCACCTACCATAACAGCATCAATGGGGACACCTTTGCTCCAAAAGCCCTTGTCTTTTGGGGGGCTTAGGAACTTATCAGCTTTCTTGGGAACTGGTTCTACTGTATCCAGCTCTTTCCACGCCCTGCTAGATATAAGCTGGACAAGCTCATCAGCAGGGGGAGACACCCAGGTAGAAGATGTGCCCATTCCGAAGGCCTTCAGGAACATGGATTCCTCTGAAGATGAGGTGGGGGAAGACCAACCGCCTCGCTGTTTAAGTATCTCGAGGCTGTCCCCAAAGGACACCACCTTGGATGGAAGTCTGGGGGACCTGTCTCCTTCCTCGAAATCCATGTCTTCAGTGAGGGATTCTCAAGGGGAGTCCAAGTGTCTTCTTGCACATCCTCTTCCAAAAAGGCTCCTCTGGGGAGGACTCAAGAGGAAGGGACCCCGATGGGGGCAAGGCCTGTCTGAAGGCACTCATGGGAGGGCCAACCCTAGTAGGATGATGAGGTCTCACCGCCCAACATTGGGAGAGGTTGGGGAGGATCCAGAGCAGAGGTAGAGGCAGCTGCCCATCCAGAGACAGTCCTCGCTAACGTCTGGAAAGCCAACAGGTTGGACGAAGCCTCCTGCCCACTGGCCACAGCCGACTGGGACAGAAGGGGTGACCCCAACGCAGTGCCAACATCCCCAAAAGATGTCGGCCCTAAGTTGTCCAAAGCAGAGACCCCCAAAGTGAGGAAACGGTCTGAAAGTTCCAAAACCATCCCCATGCCCAGGTGACCCCCCCAATAACCTTGCGAGACCGAGGAACTGCCCGCTCCAAGGGCAACAGAGCTGAACCCGCCAGGGACCTAGACAGTGTAAGAAGGGAAACAATGCCCGACACGAATGGCCTCTCCCTATGGATGCTCTGATCCTGGGAGACCAAACCCAGATGGGTCGGTTGGTGAGAGAGGAGTTCCGTGGATGGCGAAGATCCCCTAGGCACGTGGGGAGGGGATGGCAACAAGCCCAGCTCAATTTGGGTCTAGTTGCTTGAGCTGCAGAAAACACGTCTTGAAAGAAATAGTGGTAAAGGAGATCTGGGGGTTGTGGGTAGCAACAAAATAACACCAACTAGAGCCAACCAGTGTTAAAAATCACCAAAAACGTAACAGAAGTAACACTGCTGCAGCTGGATAAACGAACAGTTCCTTCTTTTTTCGGCTTTTCCCGGTTAGGGGTCACCAGTTTATTTAAAATAAATCCACAAGTTCAGATTGAGCACTTTCTTCCCTTTGAAAAGGGATTTCATCAGAATCTACCACTTCTAATCCAATTTCCCCTTGCCCGAGTTTTTCTGAGTTTGAGTTTGTTATATTGGAAAGAGTGTCACAAAATCCAAGAGGAGGTGACTATAGAAGCCACATAGAGGAAAAGGAGGTAAGGTGGCAAATTAAGTTACAGGCAAGCCAAGACCCTGGGTTTAATGACAAAATTTCCATCAAGCCCTTGTTACATAAAAAGCAGCTTTCATGAAATAATTTACACTTTGAAGTCTGTAGTTAAATATTTTATGTGTAGTTTTATCAAATGAAGATAATGTTTTAGCAGTGCACATTTAACTATGATATATTGTATTTTAAAGTTTATAAGGATGTGTTGCTTTATGTAGTTAATTGGATGATGTCATTTATTAATTTAGTATTTAAGGGGAAATCAGATTAGAAGTGGTAGATTCTGATGAAATCCCTTTTCAAAGGGAAGAAAGCGCTCAATCTGAACTTTGGATTTATTTTAAATAAACTGGAACTGTTCATTTATCCAGCTGCAGCAGTGTTACTTTTGTTAAGTTGTGGGTAGCAAGGGATCTTGGGAAGGGGTGGAGCTTGAGCTCAGGAGCTGTCTTCCTAGACGCCGGCTCTGACCCTGGATAGCATCAAATCATAACACTGATGCTTCCTCTAGAAATACAGCATGATTTGCTTGGACAGTCTTACTAGGTCTTTTGGACCACAACACTGTTCAGGGCTCTCCTCATTTTTTCTAAGTCAGCTTTGGGAATATCCTATCAATTAATAATACTTCAAAAGTGATAATGGAAGGACACATGATAAGCTCTTGCACAGCTGTTCTAACAGTAGATGTCTGACTTTTCACTATAGCAGTACTACATCACTCACTACTTTTTGTTTGGCCTAGGTGGGGGGTTTATTTTTTTTTGTTACACCTTTTGACTTATACATTTATATACATGAATATATTCCTGGATTCACTCCTGTGCAGTCAGCACATTGGGCAACAAGCACCCTTCCGCACTCATTTCTGTAGCAGGTGCAGGTTTTACAGGATCGGGTTTGCTAGCCTGAGGACCAAATCCCCCTCAGAGGGTGCACCACACACTTCCATGCACACAATTAAACCAAGAGCCAATTTACAGTGTTCAATCCATCTACTGCATGTTTTTCGAATGTGGGAGGAAACAGGAGTACCCAGAGGAAATCCACACGAACGCAGGGAGGACATGCAGTCTCCACACAGCAGCCGAGAATCGAACCAGAAAACCATCTTGCTGTGAGGCGACAGGGCTAAATGCTACACCACTGTGCCATCTATAAAGATATATATATATATATATATATATATACACACACACACACACACACATATATATATATATATATATATATATATATATATATATATATATATATATTTATATATATATTTTTTATATATATATATATATATACACACACACATATATATATATATATATATATATATATATATATATATATATATATACACACATATATATTACATAGATATATCTATATTGCACACGCACACACATACACAGTTGCTTCTATTTTTTTTTCAGATACTCGTTTGGGACACCAGTGGAATCGCCCAGGGTTCAGTGCTAGAACCTCTCCTCTTTGGCATCTACTTCTCTGAAGTACAAGCCAATACCAATGGGGCTCTGGGCTGACAGATGACTAAAAGTTGGCAGTAGTCATGGAATCCCCAAATGGCTTGGCCATTTTAAGGTTTGTCCTAAAAAAATAACTGGTGCCAGAATCAAGGACTGAAAATAAATAAAAAGACGCATTACTGTATCCTTTGGAAAGCCATCTACCCTGGGAAACTAACACATTGACAATACATCCCCAAGTGTTGACCTGGTTGTTCGGAATTTAGGAACTTCTGTGGACAGTGAACTAACTTTCTAATATGTGTTGACTGCCATAAGAAAGGCCTTCTACATTGTGCAGCTTATAAGCAAAGGGCTTGTTTTAACAGAGCTACACTACATTTGACCAGCCACTGTTCTACTGTGACCTCCAGATCAATATGAGACATCTGCTGCTTTAAACTAAAAATAAGTACCCGTTTGCCCTGTTTTTGCAATTTGTACTGTATGGTCACTGTAGTTCTGTATATTTCTGTATTTTAACAGTTTTTGCTGCTTAACTGTACTTTGTTCTAGATACAGCATAGTCTAGATTCAGGTTTGCTGGATCTAGATCCGTTTGTTTTATCTGAGCACTAAAATCCAGCTATCTTTTGTTGGAGAGGGCTCCCTTGCACCCTTGTGGCAGGAGATTGCTGTCAAGGACCCATCGGATTCAAGGTTGTTGGACCAGAGCTCAGCATTGAGCTTTCCAATTGGTTAATTGGTTTAAAAAAGGGTTTTCGTAGCTGTTATACAAGCCACGCTTTTGAGTGGTGTGCACCATCTCACAACTAACAGGAAACTGTGGATACCCTTGGTGATTACAGACGCAAACTTTTTAGCTAGTTAATTTTCCCTTAATCAACTGCTTGTGCTCTACCAAAGTTATCTCGAGGATGTTACTTATTGCCAGGAGAAACTTTCAGAGAAGCCTCTGTGGTATCACACAAGTCCCGCCCATTATGCATGTCGAAATCTGGACAATATGCACCTATCCACCAACCTCACCAGGTTATATCTGTCCTCTCCATCTTCCTGACCACACTACTGTACCCTGCACTATGGATGGACAATTTCCTACCATTTCGACAGCCAGCCTGATCGACCTGGCCATCCTGAGACAATATAAAAATTGTTACATGTACACGGACCAAAGTACACATAAGAATCCATGCACCTGTGTCTCACCGAACAAGCCCATAAGGTATAATGCTAAATCTAACACCCTAGTCATAGGTGACTCCATTGTGAGACACACACACAAGTCCCACTCACTAGGCTGGATAAGGAAAAGATCACGGTTAGCTGCCTGTCAGGTGCTAGGATCTGCCACATCACACAAGCACTCAAGTCTCTCAACAAGTACTGTTATGACTCCATCATAGTCCAGGTTGGTGTGAACTACTTGAGGCGAACCTCACTGGACTATATAAAGAGAGACATGACAGAGCTCTCTGATTATGTGCCCCAGGCAGGTATAGCTTTACGCAGCATACTACCGTCGCCTACGATGATGCCACAATACAATCAGAAAATGATTGACTTTAACAACTAGCTTAGGTTGTAGTGTCACTCTAAGGGGATCCAGTATCTGTCACCATGGGATGATATGGTCGAGAGACCTCAATGCTTTGCCAGAGATGGTCTTCACCTGTCACCCCTGGGATTTTGGTTACTGGCTAAGATTCTTGCCTCCCCATAGTGCCTTTTTTAGGCAAAGTCACAAGAACAGAATTCCCAGACATAAAGATATCCTCAAAAATCAACCTCAAGGTTATGCTGCTAAGTGCAAGGAGTCTAAATCTGAAACTGTATTCTCTGGAAGCAGTCCCCACCTTAGAAGATGATGACATCTGTGCAGTCGCACAGACTTAGTTTAAGGCCTCTGAAAGCACCCCAGCCATACCAAGTTAGAATGCCTTCCACACATTTAGGCAACTAAATGAGAGTGACAGAACTGAAGGAGGTGCAGTATCAATATTCATCAAAGATAAATACCCCTCCAGATTGATTAAACAGAACGGTTCCCTTAACTACTCCAGGTACAACTGACCACAGGGTAAGATCCCTCTCCAAGTTATTGCTAGATATAGGACCCCCTTTATGAACCAGGATACACATACTGCCTACTGGATCTACTCAAGTCACTCAAGATTCAGCCAAACACCCTGGTTATAGGAGACTTTAATTACCCATAGTGCTTTATCTTATGCATGTGTTCCCGTCAAACTATGATATGATCCCATTAACATATACAGTGGATATAAAAAGTTTACACACCCCTGTTAAAATGCCAGGTTTTTCCGATATAAAAATATGAGACCACAATAAATCATTTCAAAACTTTTCCCACCTTTAATGTGACCTATAAATTGAACAATTCAATTGAAAAACAAATCTGTTATGGGAAAAAATAAAAAAACATACAATATGCTGGCTGCACAAGTGTGCACACCCTTACACCAATACTTTGTTGAAGCACCTTTTGATTTAATTACAGCATTCAGTCTTGAGTACATACCTGCCATCAATTAAAGCGACTCTGATTAACCCCAAATAATGTTCAGCTGTCCTAGTAGGATTTTTCTGACATTTACTCAGTTGCCTGCTACAGCAAAAGCCATGGTTCACAGACAGCTTACAAAGCATCAAAGGGATCTTATTGTTGAAAGGCATCAGTCAGGAGAAGGGTACAAAAAATTTTCCACAGCATTGGCTATACCATGGAACACAGTAAAGACGGTCATCAAAAAGTGGAGAAAATATGGGACAACAGTGACGTTGCAAAGAACTGGACGTCCCACCAAAATTGATGAAAAGACCAAACAAACTGGTCAGGAAGGCTGCCAAGAGACCTACAGCAACAATGAAGGAGCTGCAGAAATTTCTGGCAAGTACTAGTTGTGTACTACATGTGCCAACAATCTCCCGTATTCTCCATATGTCTGGATTATGGGGTAGGGTTGTAAGACGGAAGCCTTTTCTTACACAGAAAAACATCCAGGCCTGGCTAAAATTTGAAAAACAATACATCAAGTCTCACAAAAGCATGTGGGAAAATGTGTTATGGTCTGAGGAGACCAAGGTTGAACGTTTTGGCCACTATTCCAAAAGGTACGTTTGGTGCAAAAACAACACTTTGCATCACCAAAAGAACACCATCCCCACGGTGAAGCATGGTGGTGGCAGTATCATGCTTTGAGGTTGCTTTTCTTCAGCTGGAACTGGGGCTTTAGTCAAGGAGGAATTACAAACAGTTCCAGATACCAGTCATTTTTGGCCCAAAACCTTCAGGCGTCTGCTAGAAAGCTGAAGATGAAGAGGAATTTCACCTTTCAACATGACAATGACCCCAAGCATACATCCAAATCAACAAAAGAATGGCTTCACCAGAAGAAAATTAAAGTTTTGGAATGACCCAGCCAGAGCCCAGACCTAAATCCAATAGAAAATCTGTGGGGTGACCTGAAGAGGGCTGTGCACAAGAGATACCCTCACAATCTGACAGATTTGGAGTGCTTTTGCAAGGAAGAGTGGGAAAATATTGCCAAGTCAAGATGTGCCATGCTGATAGACTCCTACCCAAGACTGAATGCTGTAATTAAATCAAAAGGTGCTTCAACAAAGCATTAGTTTAAGGGCGTGCACACTTATGCAACCAGCTTATTGTACGTTTTTTTATTTTTTATATTTTTCCCCTAACAAATTTGTATGTTTTTGAATTGAACTGTACAGGTTATAGGTCACATTAAAGGTGAGAAAAAATTTGAAATTGTTTATTGTGGTCTCATTTTTTTATCACAAAAACCTAGCATTTTAACAGGGGTGTGTAAACTTTGTATATCCACTGTAATTAATCGACAATGGGATGGGTAAGGCTAATCTAACACCAAGAGGGAAAGGTTAACTCAAGACCCAAATTGACTAGGCTTAAAATAGTTCTCAAGGCCAGCTAGCCTAGTACTTATCTAACCTAAAAAAAAAAGTCTTGAGGTACTTTGCATCCACATGTCCCCTTAAGTACCTCTGCCTCTGTTGGGCTGAAGTCATAAGTCGGATGTATGGGGCAAGGGGAGGGTGCCAGGCTTTGGTATGCTCGCCCAGCTGAATATATGAGGAGGTCTGAGGGGTGTACTCAGCCTCCATCCCAGGGCAGGGCTGCTCCTAGCATGCCTCATGGCTTAAAACATCCTTCAAAAGCAATGCCAGCATATGGGGGGGGTGCTGTAACTGATGTTCAGCTTCCATAGTAGCACTGTTGGCTTCCCAAACTCAGGCATGTCCAGCAGGAGAACCAACATCACTGCAGCGGGATCCAGTCATGCAAGCCAAGAATGGTTATAAACTACAGAGTGCCCATAACTGTATGCTTGTAACTTCAAATTAGTTGAGGCTCAGGGAGAACCACTCCATACACAGTACCCTGTCCAGTTAAAACATACAACACTTGACTGAGGAGGGCACAAAAGACACTTGCACAAAGAAAATGGCCTTGCTAAGGCAAATGGGGCTATGACAATGATCTTGGACATCAACAGTTTTGTTTTCTTTATGAATCTCGTCATAGGAAAAATGGGAGAAAGAAGAGAAATGTCTGGAGGAAGGATTATGCAAGACAACATCGCTAGGGCCTTCTCTCAGTGGAGGAATACAGGAGTAAAAGCTGCTGCACTACCTGTTGGCTGAGAATCCAAACAGGTTACAGCAAGGCATCCCCAACAATTGGACAAATGTCCTACTGAAAGCCTGAAGGACTACTTCAGTGGACTTGGGGGGGTAAATACTCAATTGCAGAAACTAACATTTGGCATAAGGAAAGTCTGTGCTTCTCAGACCTATGTTTAAAGATTTCTGTTTTGCTTTACTTTAGATGAAGCTGATGAACACAAAGCACAGCTCTGTAAAATCTTACCATAACAATGGATGTCCTTCACTTCACTGTTGCAGTATTCCTTACAATAGGGATCCTCTGCCAAGGGCAGCCCAACATCCAGCCAGTATACCAAAACCCTCAGGTTGCCAAGGGTATGCTGTACATCACACATATGCGCCCAGTGTACAGAGCAGGGCATAAAAATGACATTCAAACGTACCATCCTCAGAACTGAGAGCCACAGTAGGAACACCAGTCCAAGGATTAAAGAGGTAACAAGCACTCCCAGAAGGGAAATGCACCAGGGGTAGGAGGGAGGGAGTGGATACTGCAATAGTGAAGAGATGGGCATCTACCGTTATGGTAAGATTTTACATAACTGTACTATGTCTTTTCATTTCACTGCTGCAGTACTGCTTACTACAGGGACAGTGCAAATAATCTGGAAGAAGAGAGGGAGAAGGAAGGACCAAGCACAGCCCTCTAAGAACTCATGAAGAATGGCTCTACCAAAACCACGTCTAGCCTTGGATATCATATCCAACTTATAGTGCTTCAGGTAGCTGCCTCAAGAATAGAGTTAGTATCTAAACCCTTGAAAAAAGCACCAGAAGCCGCCACAGCCCTAGTAGAATGAGCCTTAATAGAAGAAAGAAGGCTCTTGCCATGAAAATAACAACAAAAAGAAATGGCTTTAGATCTCCAAGAAGAAACAAACAGTCTGCTTGGAAACAGCCAATCCTAAAGACCCAGGATGAAGGAAATTAAAAGTTATGTACTTACTATAACTTGGCATCTGTGTTGTCCACTTTCATTCTTCCTCACCTATGGGTCTAGGATCCCACTCAGCCGTTTTCTACTTCAGATCTAAGCCTCATGCCTCTCCCTTTACCCATAAAGCCCTAATCCATCCCCAACTCCTCAGAGTTTGCTGCCCTACTTATCAGCCATTCATACAACCTACAGAAGGACCTTATAAGCAAATCTTGATGAGGCTCAAACCAGGAACCTAAGGGTCCTATGACATCTAGGAGTCCTTCTAGAAGTATTGGTTGGGAGATGGTTGGGAGGAAAGGTGATGAAGAATGAAAATGGACAACACAGATGCCAAGTTATGATAAGTACATAACTTCTAAATCTGATGTTGTCCTTTGCATTCTTCCTCACTTATGGGTCAGAGTCCCCAGCTACATAACTCTTGGGTGGCCCTTAATGAAGGACATGGAGGAGCACTGTCAAACTAAAGGAAGCATTCATATGTCCCAGTTAAGTACCTCTGTTTCTAAAGATAACGCCCAGTTTGTAATGTGTAACAAAAGTATGAGTCTTTTTGACCACGTAGCTGCAGTACAAACATCGATTGAAGATCTGGAAGAAAAAGCGGCTGAAGTTGCCACAGATCTACTAGAAGAGGCTCTAGGGGTATGAGGCAATTTTTGAGAGTAAATCAGTGAAATACAATTCGTAATCCAACTGGTCAGAGTAATTTTAGAAACTGCTAGACCCAGGCGATTGGAAGAAATGACCAAAATAGCTCGTCAGATGCCGTTGTATTCTGTGAAGATAAAAATGTAACTGTCTACGAACATCAAAACGACCAAGCATGTATTCGTGTTTGAAAAACTGGGAAAAAACACTGGGAGTTGAATGTACTGGTTGATTCAGTAACTACCTTGGGCATAAAGGAAGGATTTGTTCATAATGATACTCCAACCCTTATGGAAGATGATATAAGGATGCTTCGCTGACAAGGCTGTAATTCGGAAATTCTCTTTTCTAATGTAATGACTACTAACAGGATTGTTTGCAGGTTCAAAGAGCTTTTGAGTCAACCCTTGGAGAATTATTGTGAGATTCCAGGGGGGGGGGGCTCTAAGAAGGAATATTCCTTTCATAAAGGCCTTACATATAGTCTAGAAGCAGACAGAGAAGAAAACTTATTCCCCATATGAAAATTGGATACTACAGTTATTGCGATTTAATGGTAGAAAAACCAGCTCTTTCTCTGAAGCACTGAGAAAAAAAGGATGGCTGGAATAGGGACTGAAAAGGGATCAATGTTCTGTTTGGAAGCCCATGCAGAAAACCTTTTCCACTTACTTTTGTATACTTTTTTAGTAGAAGACTTCTGGGAAGCTAAAAAAGAAGTTATGTACTAATGCTCCATCTGTATTGTCGATTTTCATTTCACCTCACATATGGGTTTGGATCCGATCCATCGGATCTGACTCGGCTGTTAGAATACCTTGTGGCAAACAAAAAGCTCTTGGGTACCTCCCCTTACCCATAATGCATCCCTCCCTCATCTCAGATCTCATTTGCTAAAGATGTCTTATGAAAGAGTATATACAGAGAATTTCACATCATTTATCATGGTGAGATCATTTCTGGAGTATGGAGAAATATAGCTAATCCACCAACATGAAACTTCCCTCTCTACCAGGAGCAAAGGCTGGGGCTTGGAGGGATGTGAGGTGAAATGAAAATTGGCAATACAGATGAACATTATGGAAAGTATATAACTTTTTTTTGTCTGAAATGGTCAATTTTCATTTCGTCCTCACATATGGGACAGAGTCCCCAGCTGCTTTTTATCTTTGGTGGACTCATGGAAGGATGTTCCTCAGAACCAATAAACCAAAAGAGGCCATTCCCTGGAGACCAAATCCCATTTTGTAATAAGTGCTAAAGGTATGAAATGGTTAGCCCACATAGCCACTGCACAAATCTCGTCCATGGATGCACTTAGTCTGAAAAACTGCTGAAGTGACCATGCCTCTGGTTAAATGAACTCGAACAGGTCTAGGAAGATTCATACCTTGTTTGGTGCACATATAGGCAATGGAATTCGACAGCCATTTTGACAGAATAACTTTGGATACCAAAAGGCCTTTCCTAGGGCCTGCAAAGGAAACAAATAATTGGTCTTTTCCTAAAATCTTTTGTCCTGTGCAGATAAAAACATAATTGTCTATGGACATTCTTCAAATGCAGCACCTATTCAACTTTGTACTGAAGTTAGGAAAGACAGGTAAGTTAATGGTTTGACTGATACTGGACTCTGAAACAACTCTTTATGGAAAATGAGGTAAGGAGGCCTGAATCTCCAAAATCATTCTAGCAGATGTAATGTCTACTAGAAAGACTGTCTTCCAAGATAAAAATTCTATATCACATGTAGCTGAGGGTTCAAAAGGGGACTAAACAATAAAACGTAGAAAGTTTAGGTGTCATGGAGGGGAGTGGTCCTTATAAGGTGGTCTTAGCAAAAGGGTCTCTTTCAGAAAAGCTTTGCAGAATTTGTGGGGAATGAATGACAAGTTATTCTTCCCAACATGAAATTCAGAGACTGCAGTAACTGCACTTTAATCGTAGAGGCAGCTGCTCCATTAATCAGAGAGATCAGTCAAAAACTGCAGAATAGAGTGGACTGGTGCAGTGAAGGGGTCTATGTCATGCTGTTTAGCCCGGGATACAAATTTTTTCCATTTGCTCTTATAAAAATTTGAGTAGAATGCTTATGGGAGGCTAGTAAGATATGGTGGACTGGGGAGGAGAGCATAGGTTGTGTCTGTCAATGGAATTGGAGAAACCAAGCAGTCAGCTTGAGGTTGGACAGACTGGGATGAATCATTCCTGTCGGATGTGACAGTAAGTCTGGAGTGGGATGCAGAGTCCAAGGTTTTCTCAGTAAATGAGGCCAATTGAAGGGAAACTAGACTGGTCGAAGACAAAATGGGGCAATGAGGATTACTTTTCTCTTCAACATGATTGCTTTCTGGAAAATTTGGGAATTAAGGGAGTTGGGGAAAGGTATACAGTAGACCAGGAGACCAATCGTGCACTAAAGCATCCCTCAGTGACTCCCCCACCGGGGGAATTAAAGCAAAGTAGCTGCTGAATTTCATGTTCTGGGGGGATGCAAATGGGTCACAGCAAGGATGGCCCCACCTGCAAAAGATGTCTTTTGCCAATTTCTGGTTGAGAGACCATTCATGATGCATGAGGATGGATCTGCTCAACTTGTCTGCCATCATGTTGGACTTTCCCAGAATGTGCATTGCTACAAGAAAGCGGTTGGATGAGAGTGCCCAAAGCGACACTCTGAGCGCTTCCCAACACAGGGGGTATGATCTGGTCCTTCCCATTTGTTTAGTTACCAAACCATGTTGTTGTGATTGAATCACCACCGTTCCTTGAGGGAGAGCATCCTGAAAGGCCTGCAATGCTAGAAGCACTATGCCTCATCTCCAGGACATTTATGTGCAACTTGGCCTCGCTGGCAGACCAGGTGCCATTGACTCTCTTCCCTAGATAATGCCCCGCCACCCTACCTGGGAAGCATCTCTTATTACAGTGGCCTGTCTGTGGTTGTGGGGGAACAAAGGGCCTGCCTTGCATTGAGTGGAATGGATCCACCAGGAAAGATCTCCTTTGCAATTGTCTGTGATGAGAATCTGGTAGGACATGGGATGGTGAAGAACTGACCACTGAGTAGCTAGTAACCACTGTAGTATTCACATATGAAATCTTGCTAGTGGGACTAAGGTGATACTTGCCGCCATAGACTACAGAGCCTGAAGGATGTAATGAGCAGCTACCATCCTGTTTTAAAGCAGCTTACAAGTTTGGCATCTGACTGTCTGTATCCTGGAGGATGGAAGCTTTGCAATCCTCTGACTCGTACCTAGGACTGCTGCTATAAATTCCAGTGTTTGGTAAGGTTCCAACTTAGATTTTTCATAAAGAGTTATGTACTCACCATAACGTTCCATCTGAGTTGTTGCTCAATTGTCTTCAACCTGTGGGACAAGGATCCAGGACAGATCCGACTCAGCCACATTTCTCCAACATCGGATCCAAGCTCCAAGCTCCACCCCTACCCATAATGCCACTGTCTCCTTCCTCCCATCAGATCAAGTTTGCTGCCCACCATAGCAACCCAACCTGACACAATGCCTTACCCCTTGGTACAATAACCCTGATATTATAAGAAATTACTAGTTATGCCAAAGAAATGGCCATGTCCTTTCCAGCCAGACCACCACACAGCCTACATAAGGCAGGGGGGAAGAAGGGAGGGATGGTTGAAGACAAATGAAGAGCAACAACACAGATGGAAAGTTATGGTGAGTACTTAACTTCTTTATCTGACGTTGTCTTCATTTGGTCTTCAACCTGTGGGGCAGAGTCCTCAGCTACCAAACACCTGTGAGGCCCTCATCGAAGGCTATTTCGTAACACGGCAGAGCCAAAGGATGCCCTACTTCTGGAGAGAAGGTCCAACTTATAGTGGGAGATGAAAGTATGCAAAGATGCCCAGGCAGCCACAGAGCAAATGTCATCCAATGAAACTCTGGACCAAAAGGCAGCTGAAATAGCCACAGACCTAGTAGAATGTGCCTGAACTTCACCTGGTGAAGACCATACTTTGGTTGAATACACCAAGAATATGCACCGAGAAATCCAACAAGTAACGGTGACCTTTGATATAGGTTTCCCTAAAAAGGGCTTAGAGTAGGAAACTAAAAGTTGATTGGACTTGCGAAAGGCCTTTGTTCTGTGCAAGTAAAAACGTAATTGTCTGAGAACATCCAGTAGGAGCAATTTATACTCTCCCTTATTCTGAACGTTTGGGAGAAGACCGGGAGATTGACAACCTGATTAATGTTCGATTCTGAGGCCACTTTTGGCAAAAAGGAAGGGTTCATTCGCAAAGGTGTTTTTATGAAAGATCATGTAATGAGGCTTAAATCAATAAGGCCTGAAGCACTGACACTCTTTTAGCTGTAGTAATAGCAATCAGGACGGCTGTCTTCCAAGACAGGAACTGCAGATCCACCGAAGCAGTAGGCTCAAAGGGGGAAGAAACCAAGGCTTGAAGGACCAAAGTTAGGTCCCAAGGAGGCGTGGGACACTTGACTGGTGGCCTAAGAAGAAAGGTACCCTTCAGAAAAGTTTTGCAGAGCTTAGAAGAGGCTAGAGAGGCTGAATTATCCCCTATGTGGAAGTTAGAAATAGCCGTCAGCTGAACTTAAAACATAGAGACGCTGGCACTCTGTTGAAAAATACCTGCCAAAAACTCTTAAGATAACAGGAACCGGAGCAGTGAAGGGATCCAAATCACGTTGAGATGCTCAAATAGAGAAATGTTTCCACTTACTCTAATAAACCATCCTCGTGGAAGATTTATGACCGGTACCAAAATCTTCTTAATCGGAGAAGATAGCCCGGGAGTCCTAACTATCATGGGAACTGGAGCAGCTAAGCAGTGAGCTTCAGAATGGACACATCTAGATGTGGAATCCCTGAGGGATTTGAAATCAGATCCGGAACCAGATCCAACATTCAAGGAGGACACACATGAGACCACAGAGAAGGGTTTTGTACCTACCATAAATGTAGATGTTAGAGTGTATACCCTGCTGCAGTCATCACACTTGGGTTATCCTGCAGTCAGGCGGTCCCGCAGTCAGCCCGAATTCCAAAGTCTTGGTCCGGCGTAGGTTGCTGTCGCTTCTTCCCTGACGTCAGTGCGCCAGGGGTATATGAGAGGCATCCATCGCCATTTTCTTCAGTTTTTCTTCCCCAGATGTCAGGTGCCCCCCCCAAATGGTGGTCAGTAGATAGTACCAAGAATAAAAAGTGTAGAATAAACAAAATATCCCTCCAGCTATAAGCAAATACACCACAAAGGTTGTAACAGATTTTAAGGTATAGAAAGGTTTTAGAGAGGGGATGGAGGGAGGGTAACCTGGACTGCAGCAGGGTGTATACTCGAACATCTACATTTATGGTAGGTACAAAAAGTACAGTTTTGTACCTACCATAAATGTAGATGTTCGAGTGCTAATACAGCTGCAGTAATCACAGATGGGTTTTCAGCCGTCAGGCGGTCCCTCGGTCGGCCGAATTCCAAAGTCTTGGTCCGGCGTCGGTTGTCGTCGCTTTCTCTTCTGACGTCAGTAAGGCCAGAGTATATAAGACACAGCCGACGCCATGTTCTTCAGTCTTTCTTGCCCCAGATGTCAGGTGCCCCCAAAAGGAAGGCAATACATAAATAATGCTTATCTACATATGCAAGCAATGCAATGTAATGCAAAGTCAGTGTAAGCAAGCAAATAAAACATAGCAGGATAACCCAGTCAGGTGGTATGAAGAGGTTGTTAGGCCCCATGCCTTTACCAAGTGGGGAAGGAGGGAGGGAAACCTGTACTGCAGCTGTATTAGCACTCGAACATCTACATTTATGGTAGGTACAAAACTGTACTATGTTCATCGTGCATACAGCTGCAGTAATCACAGATGGGTAGAGTCTCAAAGCTATGCATAGGGTGGTAGGTACTATGAGGAACTGGGTTGAGCCAGAATGCCCTGCAAAACAGCAGTGGCGAAGCCTGCTCTTCTTCTGGAATATAAGGGTAGGTGGTAGTGTTTTGTGAAGGTATGTACAGAACTCCAAGTGGCTGCCTCCAAAATATCCTTAGTAGGAACGCCTCTGAGGAAGGCTGTAGAGGTGGCTGTGGCCCTGGTGGAGTGAGATCTGATACCAGTAGGGACAGATTTCCCATGATAGGAATACAAAAACGTATGCAGTGGCCAATCCACTTGGAAATGGTCTGTTTGGTAACTGGTTTCCCTTGAGCCCCTACGGCATAGGACACAAAAAGTTGTTCTGATTTCCTGAAGGACTTTGTTCTGTCCAAATAATAACGTAGCTGCCTATGGATGTCTAAAGTGTGAAGCAGCCTCTCCCCTTTGTTTTGAGGGTTAGGATAAAAGGTAGGTAGGTGTATGGCTTGATTTAAGGCTACCCTGGATACCACTTTTGGCATAAAAGAAGGGTTGGTACAAAGGGAAACCCTGTCCTGATGGAAGATGAGGAAGGGCTGCACCGCCATGAGGGCCTGTAGTTCAGAAACCCTACGAGCTGAAGTGATGACCAGAAGGAAAGCTGTTTTCCAGGACAAATGTTGCAGATCTGTTGAGGCAGCAGGTTCAAAGGGAGGCAATGTTAATTTTTCTAGTATGTAATTAAGGTCCCAGGCTGGTATTGGTTGCTTCCTTGGAGGTCTTATATTCTTAGCCCCTCTGAGGAACTGTCGTAAGAGTGGGTGAGAGAATAAAGGAGGATCCGTGTTGAATTCTGCAGAAATGGCTGAGGCATGTATTTTTATGGAAGAAAATGAAAGTCCACTGTTCAGCAGTTCAGCTAGGTACTGTAATACCTGAGGCAAGTTCAATTTTCTAGGGTCCTGGCCTCTTTTCTCATTCCAACAGCAAAACAGCTTCCATTTTGCGGAGTAAGCTTTTCTAGTAGATGGTCTTCTGGCCTCCAAAATGACATCCTGCACCTCCTTTGAGAGTAGGGACTGTTGTGGTGTCAAGGAATTTTCCATGCAGCGAGGTTGAGTGTTTTCAGCTGACTGTGAAGAGTTTTGTAGCTGTTCTGAGTCAGTAGAAGAGGCATTAGAGGCAGGGACCAGGGAGGAGTATGTGTTAGGCTCCTCAGGAGTGGATACCAGTGTTGCCTTGGCCAATCTGGAGCAATCAGTATCATCCTCGGTTTGTCTGTTCTTGCTTTCAAAAGCACCTTGGGCAGAAGGGGCAGAGGTGGGAATGCATAAACTGTCCATGCTGTCCAACTGAATGAAAGGGCGTCCACTTTCCAGGCCTTTGGATGAAAGGTCCTTGAACAAAACTTTTTCAGTTGATGGTTCCTGTGGGAGGCAAAAAGATCCATGTCTGGCCTCCCCCACGCTTGGATTATCTCTGTAGACACCTGAGGATGTAACTTCCATTCGTGTGGATCTGTCATATTTCTGCTTAGAGTGTCTGCCAGCGTGTTTTTCAGTCCTGGCAAGTACTGTGCTTGAAGTTCGATTTGTCTTTCCAGAGCCAAGTTCCAAAGAGTCATGGCTAGTCTGCACAAGGGGTATGAATGTGTTCCTCCTTGTTTGTTTATGTACCACATTACTGTGGTGTTGTCTGTTCTTATCAGTAATTGTCCTGGATGCAGGAAGTCCTTGAAAGCTGTAATTGCATTTATTACTGCTAGCATTTCTTTTTGATTGATGTGAAGGTGCTTTTCCTTTTGGGACCATCTGCCCTGAATGCACCTGTCCTTCATGTGCGCCCCCCAGGCGTAATCTGAGGCGTCTGTGGTTATGACTTATTTTGCTTGAGGCTTGCAGAATGGAAGGCCTTTGTTTACTTGACATGCTTGGGCCCACCATAGAAATTCCTTTTGCAAACATGGAATTATTGGTAAAATTGCTTCCAAACTGTGACTGTGTTGAGACCATAGATTTTTTAGGTACCATTTAAGTTTCCTCATATGCAGCTTTGCACATGGGATTAGAAGAATGCAAGATGCCATGAATCCCAGAGCCTGCAGGATTTTCCTTGCAGTAAGCCTGGTACTTTTTTCTAGTGTTTTGAAGTACTGAGATAGTTGCCCTTGTTTTTCTAGCGTAAGATATGCCATCTGGGTGTTTGTGTCCAAGTTGGCACCCAAGAAGGTTATTTTCTGAGATGGTGTTAGTCTTGATTTCTCCTCGTTGATGGTATATCCCAGAGAAAGCAGTAACCGTGTCACATATGCCAGATGTTCCAGTAGTATGCGTTTGCTGTCCGCTTGAATCAGGCAGTCGTCCAGATAAGGGTAAATTTGTATCCCTTGAAGTCTGCAGTAGGCAATCACTGATGCCAGGCACTTTGTGAATACTCTGGGCGCAGTAGATAAGCCAAAGGGCAATGCAGAGAATTGATAGTGGATTGAACCTGCAAGAAATCTGAGGTATCTTCTGCAATCTTGTCTGATAGGGACATGCAGGTATGCCTCCTTGAGGTCCAATGTTACCAGCCAAAACTCCTTGGCCAGCATGGGAAGAAGTTGCTGTAATGTAAGCATCATGAATTTTGGCACGAGTAGAAATGTGTTTAGGATGGATAAGTCCAAAATGGGTCTCCAGTCTGTTCCTTTTCTTGGTACCAGAAAAAGTCTTGAATAAAAACCTTGACCTTGTTGGTGTGTAGGTACCTTTTGTATAGTTCTCATGTTTAGGAGCTTTGAAATTTGCAATTGTGCCTCTGCCCTTTGATTTTGTGGCAGGTTTGGCATGCCTCTCATTTTTGGAAGAGTGTGAAATTGAAATTTGTAGCCTCTGTTTATAATGTCCAGTATCCATTTGTCTGTTGTGACAATATGCCAATTGCTTGCAAATAATGCTAGTTTCCCTCCCAAAGGTGCTGTCAGCTGAGACTTGCTTGGCATGGAAATGAGGGAGTCATTGGGTTTGCTTCCTGTATTGTTGTGCACTGTCTTCACCACCTCTTGGTGCTGGAGATTGCCATTGTCTGCCTCTATATGATCCTTGTGATTGCCCTCTGCCCCTTGTGCGTCTGTATCTACCTCTTTGGGGCTTGTCAGTGGCTGGAAAGGACCAGTTTTTTGAAGGCCAATTTCTGCTAAAACGTGGTGGTTGGACCTGTAAGAAAGCCTTGACAGTTTGCATAGATTTGGCTTTTTCTTCCATTTTCCGGAGTATGTCCTCAGCATTAGTACCAAATAGTACATCCTTTTGTAAAGGAGCATCAAGAAGTTTAGCTTTCACATGATCAGGTAAATTTTGTTCCCTAAGCCAGGCATGTCTGCGAATGACTGATCCTGTAGCAGCCGCTCTACTGGAAGCCTCTAGGGCATCATAACCACATTGTAAGGTGTGTTTACCCACTTGCTCCGCACTATGCATCATATCCTGTAACTCTTTTAAATCTGGTTGTTCAGGTTGAGACATTTTGTTCCTTAATTGTGATAACAGGTACTGTTGATATTTAATCATATGAAACTGACAGTTTAAGGCCCTCATGGCTAGGGTGGCCGAGGTATATACCTTTTTACCCCACCTTTCTAGAGATCTGGATTCCCTTTCTGCAGGGAGTGGATTCTTGGCAGTGGAGGCCTTTAATCCCTTGGGGCCTTGTGAAATGGTTTCAGGGTCAGCATTATGGCCTTTGTAGAGAAATTGGTGAGAGCTGGGTACTCTAATACCCATCAGGTTTTACTGGTGCAGGAGGTAGAGAATCAGGGTTAAGGCAAGCCTCCGAATAGACATCATCCAGTACATCCAAAACAGGGGGTATAGCCAGAGGTCTGTGCTGAGGTAACAAAGAAATTCCCAAGTCTTTTCTTGGAATCTGAAAAGTCTTGGCCTTCCCAATGGAAGTGTTCCCTCAAAGTGTGCAAGGTTTCCCCAAAAGAAAAATCCTCAGGAGGGAATACAGAAGGAATGGACTGTTCTGCATCCGAATCCTCAAAAGGGGAGTAAGAGTGTTCCTCTGCATCAGAATGTTCTGATAAAATGGATCCCTGATCAGAAGAGGGAGATTCTTCCTCCACTCTGGGTCTCTTGTCAGGAGGGGGCTGAGAACCTCTGATAACAGTAATTAAATCCTCAGCCATTTTAAGCATCTGTTTCTTAGGCATGGGTCCAGGAGATGGGCCCTGTGCAACAGGCCTCGTGGGATGCCTGGCTGCTTTGGATTTAGTAAAAGCCTTTATTGAAAAAGAAGATGAGGGCCTAAATACACCATGGGTGGAGGTGGACCTGTCCACATTAGTAGGCTCGACATTAGCAGGGGCTTCGGTTGTAGTCTGGGAAAGGGCCGAGGACCCAGCGGTCTCGGGTACAGAGAACACCGCCAAAGGAGTGTCGTCGGTAGTCAGGGACTGCAAAGGCGTCTCGCTGAGAACCGGACCACGTGTAGCCTGTTCTGGCGTGGTGTCGGCGGGGACCGCGGGTCTCGCGTGTCGGTCCTTTTCCTTGCGTTCATTTTTTGGACAAAACGGTAGTCGGAGTGTCCGACAACATCTTATAATCAAAAGCTTTACCAAAGTAGTGTTGGGCGAACTCCGCCTGACGCTTGATAGTGTGTTTATTGAAGGTAGCGCAAAAGCGACAGCCCGAGACGTCGTGGTCTGGGCCCAAACAAGGTATGCAATGGGAATGGAAATCCTTATGCGGTATTTGCTTCCCACAAGAAATACAATTATTAACTTTTTCTGACATCGGTCTGAGGCAAGAAAAGTTTCCCCAACGGGGTACTTAGCTTTAAAGAAGACTTCGGTTCCAATTTTTTTTCGTAATTCAGGAGCTGGCCGACAGGCACTTGCGAACTGCTTCTGCTTCGGGCACCGCACGGCAAAAAAGACTGAAGAACATGGCGTCGGCTGTGTCTTATATACTCTGGCCTTACTGACGTCAGAAGAGAAAGCGACGACAACCGACGCCGGACCAAGACTTTGGAATTCGGCCGACCGAGGGACCGCGTGATGGCTGAAAACCCATCTGTGATTACTGCAGCTATATGCACGATGAACATCTGTACTATGTTTATCGTGTTACCCTGCTGCAGTCATCACACTTGGGTAGAATCCCAAAGCTAAGGATGGGTGGAGGAGTTATAGAGGGTTAGAGGAGGCTAGAAGGCCCTGCAGAACTGCAGTGGCGAAGCCAGCTCTAATCTTAGAGTAAAGTGGTAAGTGATAGTGTTTGGTAAAGGTGTGTACTGAACTCCAAGTAGCAGCTTCCAAAATCTCCTTAGTAGGAACCTCCCTGAGGAAGGCTGTAGATGTAGCTGTTGCCCTGGTAGAATGGGGCCTAATGGTAGCAGGTACTGGTTTTCCATGATGGGTATAGCAAAAACGAATGCAATGTCCTATCCATTTGGAAATGGTCTGTTTTGATATGGCCTTCCCTTGTGAAGCTGTAGCATAGGATACAAAGAGCTGGTCAGATTTTCTGAAAGCCTTAGTTTTATCCAAGTAGTAACGAAGTTGCCTGTGAATGTCCAAGGAATGCAGGAGTCTTTCTCCTTTGTTCTGTGGATTTGGGAAGAAGGTGGGTAAGTGGATGGTTTGATTTTAAAGCTACACTGGAAACCACCTTAGGCATGAAGCAAGGATTAGTTCGTAGAGAAACTCTGTCTTGATGGAAAATGAGGAAAGGTTCCACTGCCATTAGTGCCTGCAGCTCTGAGACTCTTCTAGCTGAAGTTATTGCTAGCAGTAGGGCAGTCTTCCATGATAGAAACTGTAGATCTGCAGAGAAAGCTGGTTCAAAGGGAGGTAGCGTAAGTTTTTCCAGAAGAAAATTGAGGTCCCATGTTGGTGTAGGTGCTCTCCTGGGGGGCCTAATGTTTTTTGCCCCTCTGAGGAACTGCCTTAGAAGTGGATGCGAAAATAAGGGTGGATCCGTGTTGTAGTGGGCTGAAATAGCTGATGCATGGATTTTAATGGAAGAAAAAGAAAGTCCTTTGTGCAACATCTCAGTTAAATACTGTAGAATCTGAGGCATGTGAGGCTGAAGTGTGTTTTGGCCTTTAGCTTGGTTCCATGTGCAAAACCTTTTCCATTTATCCAAATAGGCCTTCTTGGTGCTGAGCCTCCTAGCTTCCAGAATAACATCCATAACTGCTTGGGAAAGAGGAGCTGGCTGGATGCTTAGGTGATCTGCCATGCAGCCAGATTTAAGGTTTTGAGATGGCTGTGAAGAATTTGATTATTTTGCTGTGTGAGCAAATGGGCAATTTGTGGTAAAATCAAAGGTGGGACCTGGGCCATATTACTCAATAGTGGGTACCAGTGCTGGCGTGGCCAGTCAGGGGCTATGAGTATCAGTCGTGGTCTCTCCTTTCTGACTTTCAGAAGCACCTTTGTGAGGAGAGGCAATGGAGGGAAGGCATATACTGTCAGGTTTTTCCAAATGAATGAGTGCGTGTCCACTTTCCAAGCTTGATGGTGTAGTGTCCTTGTACAAAATTTTGTTAGTTGATAGTTTTGAGGACTGGCAAACAGGTCTATGTCTGGAAGGCCCCATTTTTGAGTTATCATTGCAAATACTTGTGGATCCAGTTTCCACTCGTGGGGATCCATGATGTTTCTGCTGAGGTCGTCTGCCAATGTGTTCTTTTTTCCTGGCAGGAATTGAGCTTGTAACTGAACTTGGTAAGCCAGAGCTGTGTTTCACAAGGTCATTGCTTGCCTGCATAGAGGGTAGGAGTGTGTACCCCCTTGTTTGTTTATGTACCACATTACTGTAGTGTTGTCCGTCCTTATTGTAAGTTGTCCTGGATGGAATAGATTCTTGAAGGCTGTCAGAGCATTCTGTACAGCTAGCATCTCTTTTTGATTGATGTGCAGATTCCTTTGATCTGCAGTCCATAAGCCTTGAACGCACTGTCCTGCCATGTGTGCCCCCCAGGTGTAGTCCGATGCATCTGTTGTCATAGTTTGCCTGGCTCGGGGCAAGGTGAAAGGCTGACCCTTGCTGAGGTGACATGCCTGTGACCACCATAGAAACTCCTGTTGTAGGCAGGGAATGAGAGATATCATTGTGTCCAAGCTGTGGCTGTGTTGAGACCATACGCTTTTTAGGTACCACTGTAATTTCCTCATATGCAGCTTTGCAAATGGTATTAGTAGTATGCAAGATGCCATGAAGCCCAAGGCCTGCAGAATTTTTCTTGCAGGTAGTTGGGTCTTTGTTGCCATTGTTTTGAAATATTGAGTCAGTTGTAGTTGTTTGTCTGGTGTCAGATAAGCCTTCTGGGCCATTGTATTCAAGCTGGCACCCAGGAATGTGATGTTTTGTGACTGTACTAGTTTTGATTTCTTTTCGTTTACTGTGTACCCCAGGCAACTTGGAAGATGTTTTACAAAAGCCAGATGTTGTAAGAGGGTGTCCTTGCTTTCTACTTGGATGAGGCAGTCGTCCAGGTATGGGTATATTTGAATTCCTCTTTGTCTGCAGTATGCAATTACTGGTGCCAGGCATTTTGTGAAGACCCTGGGCGCAGTAGATAAGCCAAAAGGCAGTGCAGAGAATTGGTAATGGGTTGAACCTGCAATGAAACGGAGGTATCTTCTGCAACTTTGTCTGATAGGGACATGCAGGTATGCCTCCTTGAGTTCCAACGTTACTAGCCATGCTTTCTTGCCCAACATGGGAAGAAGCTGCTGTAGTGTTAGCATCTTGAATTTGGGTACTTGTAAGAAGGTGTTTAGAATTGAAAGGTCCAGAATTGGTCTCCAGGCATTGTCCTTTCTGGGAACTAGAAAGAGTCTAGTAAAATCCTTGGCCTTGCTCTGGAGTAGGTACCAGTTGAATGGCTCTCATGCCCATGAGAGCTGTAATTTGTTTTTGTGCCTCTGCCCATTGATTTTGTGGCAGGATTGGCATTCCTCTTTTCATTGGCAAGGTGTGAAAATGGAATCTGTATCCTCGTGAAATCATGTCTAGGACCCATTTGTCCTTTGTGACAACGTGCCAGTTGTCTGAAAAAAGTGCAAGTTTTCCTCCCAAGGGGGCTGCCAAGAGAGTGTTGCTTGGCCAGATGAGGTGCAAGTCATTGAGTTTGCCTTCTGGTAGTTTGGGACCTGTCTTCTCCTCCCTTCTGTGTTGCAGTGCCCCATTGTCGAGGTTTGTACTGGGCTTGTGGTTGTCCTCTGCCTCTTGGACATCTGTATTTACCCCTCTGTGGTCTGTCAGTAGCTGGAAAGGACCAATTTTTTGTTGGCCAATTTCTGCTGAAGCGAGGGGGCTGTACCTCTAGAAATTCTTTGACTATCTGCATAGATTTTGCCTTATCCTCCATTTTCTTTAAGACTTCTTCTGCTTTAACTCCAAAAAGAACATCCTGCTGTAAGGGAGCATCCAGAAGCTTTGCTTTAACATGATCAGGCAGAGTTTGTTCCTTTAACCAAGCATGCCTACGTATAACAGACCCAGTGACAGCTGCTCTGCAGGAAGCCTCCAAAGAATCAAAACCACATTGTAAAGTATGTTTGCCCACCTGTTCAGTTGCATGTAACAGATCCTGCATTTCTTTCAATTCAGACTGTTGAGGGAGTGTGCTCATTTTTTGTTTTAACTGAGACATTAGAAATTGCTGATATTTTAGCATGTGAAATTGGCAATTTAGTGCCCTCATAGCTAGAGTGGCTGAGGTGTAAACCTTTTTCCCCCACCTGTCTAGTGCTCTGGAGTCCCTTTCAGTGGGTACAGGATTTTTTGCCATAGAAGCCTTAGCCCCTTTGGGACCCTGGGAGATAGTCTCTGGATCGGCTTTTATAAAGGAATTTGTGGATCAGCAACAGGGCTTTTATAAAGGAATTTGTGGGAATCAGGCACTTTATAGTATCTGTCAGGTTTGGCTGGAGCAGGAGGCAGAGAATCTGGGTTCAAACTGGATTCTAAGTAAACATCATCCACAATGTCTGAAACTGGGGAGATGGCAAATGGTCTGTGCTGGGGGAGTAAAAGAAACTCTCTGAGCCTTTTCTTTGAGTCAGAGTAGTCCCGACCTTCCCAGTGAAAATGTTCCATCATAGTGTGTAAAGTTTCCCAAAAGGAGTAGTCTTCAGGGGGAGAAGCTGAGGGAATAGAATCCTCAGCATCAGAATCTTCATAAGGGGAGAAGGAGTAATCTTGGTCCTCAGAGGAGCCTGAGGAAATAGAGACTTGTTCAGAGGAGGCATAATCTTCCTCTTGTCTAGGCCTTTTGTCAGGTGGGGGTTGGGAACCCCTGATTAAAGAGATCAAATCTTCAGCCATTTTGAGCATCTGTTTCTTAGGCATGGGGCCTTGAACTGGAGACTGAAGTGCAGTCTTTTTAGGTTTAATAGCAGTCTTAGTCTTAGGATACGTTTTTATGGTGAGCGTCGTCGGTCTGAAGATGCCTTCAGAAACCGAAGGTGTTTCTGCAGCACAGACATCTTTAATCAGCAGTGTCGTCGGTAGGGGGTAAACAAAATGGCTGTGTCGGCCTAGTACTCTCCGCCAAAAGCTCCGAAGCGGTCTCGGGTTCCAGATCTGCGGTAGTCAGGGGCTGTGTCGGAGCCTCACTGAAGACCAGTGAACCGGAGACCGGACCAGCCAAGGCCTCGAAGTCTGGCTTGGGTCTAGGCTGCCTCTCCTTGTCCTTGCGTTTTTTGTGCACGCCGGTAGTCTGTTCCTCCGACGGCATAGTGTAGTTAAATTTTCTACCAAAGTAGTGTGGTGCCAAATCAAAGCATCTTTTTATAGTACGCTTATTAAACCTAGCACAAAAACGACAACCAGTGACGTCGTGGTCTGGGCCTAGGCAAGGTATGCAGTAAGAATGAAAATCCTTATGAGGTATTTGCTTCCCACAAGAAATACAATTGTTAACTTTTTCTGACATCGGTCTGAGGCAAGAAAAGTTTCCCCAACGGGGTACTTAGCTTTACTGAAGACTTCGGATCTGAAATTCGACTTCGAAAATCTCAGGAGTCGGCCGACCAGCACTTGCGAACTGCTTCTGCTTCGGGCACCGCGGGGCAAGAAAGACTGGAGAAAATGGCGTTGGATGCATTATATATACCCCTGGCGCACTGACGTCAGGAAGAAGCGACAGCAACCGACGCCGGACCGAGACTTTGGAATTCCGGCCGACTGCGGGACCGCCTGACGACAGGCTAACCCAAGTCTGATGACTGCAGCAGGGTAACACGATGAACATCTGGTTTTCCATGGTGGGTGTAGTAAAAACGTATGCAATGTCCTATCCATTTGGAAATGGTCCGTTTTGAGATAGCCTTTCCTTGTGATGCTGTAGCATAGGATACAAAAAGCTGGTCAGATTTTCTGAAAACCTTAGTTTTATCCAAGTAGTAATATAGCTGCCTGTGAATGTCCAAGGAATGCAGGAGTCTTTCTCCTTTTTTCTGTAGATTTGGAAAGAAGGTGGGTAAATGGATGGTTTGATTTAGAGCCACACTGGATACCACCTTAGGCATAAAGGAGGGGTTAGCTTGTAGAGAAACTCTGTCTTGATGAAAAATGAGGAAAGGCTCTACTGCCATTAGTGCCTGAAGCTCTGAAACTCTTCTAGCTGAAGTAATTGCTAGCAGCAGGGCAGTCTTCCATGATATAAACTTTAAGTCAGCTGAGAAAGCTAGCTCAAAAGGAGGTAGCGTAAGTTTTTCCAGAACAAAGTTGAGGTCCCAAGTAGGTGTTGGTGCTCTCCTGGGAGGCCTAATGTTTTTGGCCCCTCTGAGAAACTGCCTTAGGAGTGGATGTGAAAATAAGGGAGGATCCGTGTTGTAGTGAGCAGAAATAGATGAGGCGTGGATTTTAATAGATGAAAAAGAAAGCCCTTTGTGTAACATCTCAGTTAAATATTGCAGAATCTGAGGTATGTCAGGCTGAAGGGTATTTTGGCCTTTAGCTTGGTTCCAGGCGCAAAACCTTTTCCATTTGTCCAAGTAGGCTTTCCTGGTGCTGGGCCTCCTGGCCTCCAGAATAACAGCCATTAACAGCTTATGAGAGAGGAGCTGGCTGGTTCCTTAGGTGATTTGCCATGCAGCCAAGTTTAAGGATTTGAGCTGGCTGTGTAGAATCTGATTGTCTTGCTGTGTGAGCAGATGGGTAATTTGTGGTAGAATCCATGGTGGGCCCTGGGCCATATTCCTTAATAGTGGGTACCAGTGCTGGCGTGGCCAGTCTGGGGCAATGAGTATCATTCGGGGTCTCTTCATCCTGACTTTCAGCAACACCTTTGTGAGAAGGGGTAATGGAGGAAAGGCATATATTGTCAGCATTTTCCAGCTGAATGAGAGTGTGTCCACTTTCCAAGCTTGATGGTGTAAAAGTCCTTGTGCAAAATTTTGTTAGCAGATAGTTTTGAGGGATGGCAAACAGGTCTATGTCTGGGAGCCCACATTTTTGAGTTATCATTGCAAATACTTGTGGATCCAGTTTCCACTCGTGGGGATCCATGATGTTTCTGCTTAGGTCGTCTGCCAATGTGTTCTTTTTTCCTGGCAGGAATTGAGCTTGTAATTGAACTTGGTAAGCCAGTGCTGTGTTCCACAAGGTCATTGCTTGCCTGCATTGACGGTAGGAGTGTGTACCCCCTGGTTTGTTTATGTACCACATTACTGTGGTGTTGTCTGTCCTTATGATAAGCTGTCCTGGATGTAAGAGGTCCTTGTCAGAGCATTTTGTACAGCTAGCATTTCTTTTTGATTGATGTGCAGATTCCCTTGATCTGCAGTCCATATGCCTTGAATGCACCGTCCTGCCATGTGTGCCCCCCAGGCATAGTCCGATGCATCTGTTGTCATAGTTTGCCTGGCTGAGGGTAGGGTGAAAGGCTGACTCTTGTTGAGGTGACATGCCTGTGACCACCATAGAAACTCCTGTTGAAGGCAGGGAATGAAAGGTATCATTGTTTCCAAGCTGTGGCTGTGTTGAGTCCATACGCATTTAGGTACCATTGTAATTTCCTCATATGCAGTTTTGCAAATGGTATTAGTAGTACGAGATGCCATGAAGCCCAAGGCCTGCAGAATTTTTCTTGCGGGGAGTTGGGTCTTTGTTGCCATTGTTCTGAAGTATTGAGTTAATTGTAGTTTGTCTGGTGTCAGATAAGCCATCTGGGCCATTGTATTCAAGCTGGCACCCAGGAATGTCATATTTTGTGAGGGCACTAGTTTTGATTTGTTTTCGTTTACTGTGTACCCTAGGCAACTTAGAAAATGTTTTACAAAAGCCAGGTGTTGTAAGAGAATGTCCTTGCTTTCTGCTTGGATGAGGCAGTCGTCCAGGTATGGGTATATTTGAATTCCTCTTTGTCTGCAGTATGCAATTACTGGTGCCAGGCATTTTGTGAAGACCCTGGGCGCAGTGAATAAGCCAAAGGGCAGTGCAGAGAATTGGTAATGGGTTGAACCTGCAATGAAAAGTACAGTTTTGTACCTACCATAAATGTAGATGTTCGAAGATCCACATTGCTGCAGTCCTTACATATGGGTAGTCCGCTGTCCTCGGTCGGCCCGAATACCAAAGTATTAGGCTGACGTCGGTCAAGGCGCTTAAAACTGACATCAGGACGTCAGGGTACAAAAGCGCATGACCGACGTCATTTCCTCAGTCTTTTCTTGCCCCAGATGTCAGAAGGCCCTAACAAGACAGGCCAAAGCCAAAAACCAGCAAAAACTAACCAACCACCCGTGCACTAACCATATTTACAATCTGTACAACACTAACCACACCACCACCTTCAACAACAGAGGGAAGGAGGGAGGGTTTGGACTGCAGCAATGTGGATCTTGAACATCTACATTTATGGTAGGTACAAAACTGTACTATGTTCTTCATCTCACATTGCTGCAGTCCTTACATATGGGTAGAATCCCAAAGCAGAGGTAAGGGAGGATGGCAAAACTATAAAGCATTAGGAGCTGCCAAAATGCCCTGTAAAATTGCAGTGGCAAATCCAGCCCTAGATTTAGAGTAAAGTGGAAGGTGGTAATGCTTAGAGAAAGTATGCACTGAACTCCAAGTAGCTGCTTCCAAAATATCTTTAGTAGCCACCCCTTAAAAAGCTGTAGAAGTGGCAGTAGCCCTAGTGGAATGAAGCCTAATCCCAGCTGGAATTTCCTTACCATGATGGGAATAACAGAAAGCAATACAAAAACCAATCCACTTAGAAATAGTTTGTTTTGAAACAGGTTTACCCTGAGAACCCAAAGCAAAAGAAACAAACAACTGCTGAGACTGCCTGAACCCTTTAGTTCTGCTCAAATAATATCGCAACTGTCTGTGTATATCCAAAGTGTGCAAAATCTTTTCCCCTTTATTTTGGGGGTTTGCATAAAAAGTAGGCAAATGAATAGTTTGGTTTAAAGCCACACTAGAAACCACTTTAGGCATAAAAGAAGGGTTAGTACGCAAAGACACCCTATCCTTGTGGAAAATTAAGAAAGGCTCAACTGCCATAAGGGCCTGTAATTCAGAAACCCTTCTCAGAGGTAATGGCCAACAAAAAGCAGTCTTCCATGATAAATATTTCAACTCTGCAGATGCTGCAGGCTCAAAAGGTTGTAGAGTGAGTTTCTCCAACACAAAATTGAGATCCCAAGCAGGAGTAGAAGCTCGTCGTGGGGGTCTTATATTCTTTGCCCCTCTAAGGAATTGCTTAAACAAAGGCTGAGAAAATAATGGTGGGTCACAGTCATAGTGAGCAGAAATTGCTGCAGCATGAACCTTTATAGAGGAGAAGGACAAACCTTTGTCCAATAACTCAGTAAGGTATTGAAGCCAACACTTAAATTAGGTTTAGAAACATCAAAGTCCTTTGCTGTACTCCAAAATAAAAATCTCCTCCATTTATCTCGTAAACTTTCCTTGTACTAGGCCTTCTGGCCTCCAAAATAACATTCAAAACTTGTTGTGGAAGCTGAGACCCTCCAGGGTTTAAAACAGAATATGCCAGGCTGTCAGATGTAGAGAATGAAGTTTGACATTGAGTAAATGATTGTTCTCCTGAGACAGCAGGTGAGGAATCAAGGCAAAGGCCATGGAGGCTCCCGTGCCAGACTTCTCAGTAATGGGTACCAGTGCTGTCGAGGCCAATCTGGAGCTATTAAAATCATGTTTGGCTTGTCCTGTCTGACCTTCAGGAGTACCTTTGGGAGGAGAGGCAGAGGTGGAAAGGCATACACGTGAAGATTGCTCCAATTGAATGAGAGAGCATCCACTTTCCAAGCTGTGGGATGAAACCTTTTGTGCAAAACTTTGGCAGCTGGTAATTTAGTGGAGAAGCGAACAGATCTATGTCTGGAGTTCCCCATAACACTGTCAATCTCTGAAATACATGAGGATCCAATTTCCACTCGTGGGGATCCATAATTTGTCTGCTCAACACATCTGCTAAGGAGTTCTGTGCTCCTGGCAGAAACCTTGCCTGAAGATTTAGCTGTAAACTGAGAGCAGTCTCCCACAAAATCATTGCTTGTCTGCATAGAGGATAAGAATCGTTCCCCCTTGCTTGTTGATGTACCACATGACAGTTGTGTTGTCTGTTTGAATCAACACCTGCCCTGGAAGAAGTAAATCCTTGAAAGCTATCAATGCCAATTGGACTGCTAACATCTCCTTCAAGTTGATATGTAGATGTTGAAGTCTGGCAGGCCACGTGTCTTGTACCCATTTTCCATTTAGATGAGCTCCCCAAGCTTTGTCTGAGGCATCTGTCGTTAAAATCTGACTCGTCTCTGGCCGGGTCACAGAGAGTCCCTTGTTTAGGTGACATTCCTGTGCCCACCACAAAAATTCCTTTTGAATGCAAGGTATTATCTGAATGACAGTGTCCAAATCTTGTCAGTGCTGTGTCCATACATTCTTGAGATACCATTGTAGCTTCCTCATATGCAGTTTGGCATTGGGAAGTACCAGAATACAAGATGCCATGAACCCCAAGGCTTGAAGGACTGTCCTTGCAGTCAGCCTGGACTGACGAGACAATTGGTGGAAGTAAAGAGACAGATTCTTTTGTTTGTCCGGGGTCAAAAAGGCCATCTGGGATGCTGTATTCAGTCTCACACCCAGAAAGCACATGTCCTGAGAGGGTACTAGACTGGACTTTATTTCGTTCACAGAATACCCCAGGCATCTTAACACTGTCATCACATACTGTAAATGATGAAGAAGTTCGTCCTTTTCTTGTGCCAGAATCAGACAATCGTCCAAATAAGGATAGATTTGTATTCCTCTCAGCCTGAAGAAAGCTACCACTGGAGCCAGAACCTTCGTGAACACTCTGGGTGCAGTAGATAAGCCAAAGGGCAATGCAGAGAACTGATAATGTGAAGTCCCAGCCCGAAAGCAGATACTTCCTGCAACTGGGCCTGATAGGAACATGAAGGTAAGCCTCCTTGAGATCCAGAGTCACCATCCAGTGATCTTTGCCCAGCAGAGGTAAAAGCTGTTGTAACGTCAACATTTTGAACTTGGGAATGTCCAGATATGTGTTGAGGATAGATAAATCCAAAATTGGTCTCCACGTGTTTCCTTTCTTTGGTACTAGAAACAGGCGAGAATAAAATCCTAGGCCCACTTCTGGCAGAGGGACCGGTTGTATGGCCCCTATTTGAAGTAGTAGAGAAATTTGTTTGTGAGCCTCTAGTCTTTGCTGAGGAGGAACGTCCGGCATGCCTTTGAAAGGAGGCAAGGTATGGAAATAAAACTTGTAACCCTGGTGTATGATATCCAATACCCACTTGTCTTGGGTAATCAACATCCAATTTTTCTTGAAGAGTGCTAACCTTCCTCCCAAAGGTGCTGCCAGGCAAGAAGAATCTGGCAGCTGAAAAAGTAGGTCATTGGGCCTGTTTACGAAAGGACTGGCCCCTGCCCTCACCCGAAGATTGTGCAGGCGAACTCCCTGTTCTAGGTCTGAAAGAACTCTGAGCTCTGCCCCTACCACGTCTAGATCTACCCCTAGACTGAGAATCATAAGAAGGATACGTCCACCCCTTAGCAGGCCAATTCCTACTAAACTGAGGCTGAACTTGCAAAAAATCTTTAACAGCCTGCATAGACTTAGCCTTGTCTTCCATTTTCTTCAAGACTGACTCCACAGATGAACCAAACAACACATCAGACTGCAAAGGAGCATCCAAAATCCTTGTCTTAACATGGTCAGATAAATTCTGATCCTTCAGCCAGGCGTGCCTGCGAATAACTGAGCCAGTGGCAGCCACCCTAGACGAGGCCTGCACAGCATCAAAACCACACTGTAATGAATGCTTACCCACCTGTTCAGAGACATGCACCAAATCTTGTAATTCTTTACACTCAATGCCTTCCGCCAGAGCATCCACCTTAGACTTCAATTGAGAAAGAAGAAAGTTTTGATATTTCAACATATGAAACTGGCAATTCAAAGCCCTCATAGCTAAGGTAGAAGATGTATAGACCTTCTTTCCCCATCTATCCAAAGCTCTGGCTTCTTTATCTAGAGGAACGGATTTTTACAACAGAGGCCTTGACACCCTTAGGTCCCTGACTAATAGTTTCTGGGTCCGCCCTAGGACTCTTATAAAGATATTTATGAGCCTCAGGCACCCTGTAATACCTATCCGGTTTAACAGGAGCAGGAGGCAGAGAATCAGGATTAAGTGAAGCCTCTGCAAACACATCTTCCACAACATCCAGAACAGGGGGTATAGCTAAGGGCCTATGCTGGGGTAACAGCAAAAATTCCCTAAGCCTTTTCCGAGAATCAGAGAAGTCCTGACCTTCCCACTTAAAATGTTCCCTCATAGAATGAAGTGTCTCTGAAAAAGAAAAATCCTCTGGAGGAGAAGCAGAAGGAGTGGAATCATCTGCATCAGAATCAGAATAAGGAGAGTACTCCTGCAAGTCTTCAGCTGAAGACTCTGAAACATCAGAAGCCTGCTCAAAACTTCCCAATTCTGGCTCCACCCTAGGCCTCTTATCAGGAGGGGGCAAAGAACCTCTAATCAGAGTAATCAAATCTTCTGCAATTTTAAGCATGTGCTTCTTAGGCACAGACCCTGCTGAACTAGGAGTGACACCAACAGAAGCTAAAACTGGCCTGCCTCTGGGAGAAGCCTTGGAAACAGAAGGAGAAGGCCTAACCACCCTAGGAAGGGAGGGGAGTACAGTAACTTGAGAAGCCCCTTCAGCCTGACCTGCCTCCTGAGAGACCACCTCCTGCAAAATCAAAGTCTCCCCTGAGACTCCAGAGAAGTCTCCGTCGGAACCACCGGTTCCACTGAAGCCTCTAAAGAACGGCGTCCGAACGGACGACTCATCTTGCCTGGGTTTAACTGCTTTGTCTTTGCGCTTCTTCGCAGAAGCGGGCGGAGAATCCGGCGGCATATTATAATTGCACCGCTTCCCAAAGACCAGCCTAGCACAATCTAACCTTAATAGTGCGTTTATTGAACCTAGCACAGCGACACCCAACAACGTCGTGCTCAGGCCCCAAACAAGGAATACACAAATAATGATAATCCCTATGCGGTATCTGTTTCCCACAAGAAATACAGTTATTCACTTTTTCTGAAATCCGGTAAAACACTGAGGCAAGAAAAACCAAAATATTCCCCAACGGGTACTTAGCCAACTTGGATTCAGTCTGAAACTCCGACCAAAATTTCAGAACGCAACGGCACTTGCAACGCTGCTTCTGCATCGGACCATGCGGCAAAAGACTGAGAAATGACGTCGGTCATGCGCTTTTGTACCCTGACGTCCTGATGTCAGTTTTAAGCGCCTTGACCGACGTCAGCCTAATACTTTGGTATTCGGGCCGACCGAGGACAGCGGACTACCCATATGTAAGGACTGCAGCAATGTGAGATGAAGAACATCGGAGGTATCTTCTGCAATTTTGTCTGATAGGGACATGCAGGTATGCCTCCTTGAGGTCCAATGTTACTAGCCAAGCTTTCTTGCCAAACATGGGAAGAAGCTGCTGTAGTGTTAGCATCTTGAATTTGGGTACTTGCAAGAAGGTGTTTAAAACTGAAAGGTCCAGAATGGGTCTCCAAGCATTGTCCTTTCTGGGGACTAGAAAGAGCCTTGAGTAAAATCCTTGGTCTTGCTCCTGTGTAGGTACCAGTTGAATGGCTCTCATGTCCATGAGAGCTGTAATTTGTTTTTGTGCCTTTGCCCATTGATTTCGTGGCAGGTTTGGCATTCCTTTTATCCTTGGCAAGGTGTGGAAATGGAATCTGTATCCTCGTGAGATAATGTCTAGGACCCATTTGTCCTTTGTGACGATGCGCCAGTCGTCTGCAAAAAGTGCTAATTTTCCTCCCAAGGGAGCTGCCAAGAGAGTTTTGCTTGGCAGTTTGAGGTTTAAGTCATTGTGTTTGCCTTCTAGTAGTTTGGGACCTGTCTTCTCCTCCCTTCTGTGTTGCAGTGCCCCATTGGCGAGGTTTGTAAGGGATTTGTGCTTGTCCTCTGCCCCATGGGCGCCTGTATTTACCCCCCTGTGGTCTGTCCGAAGCTGGAAAGGACCAATTTTTTGTTGACCAATTTCTGCTGAAGCGTGGGGGCTGTACCTGTAAGAAATCTTTGACCGTCTGCATAGATTTTGCCTTATCCTCCATTTTCTTTAAAACCTCCTCTGCTTTAACCCCAAATAACACATCCTGCTGTAAGGGTGCATCTAGTAACTTTGCTTTAACATGACCAGGCAGAGATTGTTCCTTTAACCAAGCATGCCTACGTATAACAGACCCAGAGACAGCTGCTCTAGAGGAAGCTACCAAGACATCAAAACCACATTGTAAAGTATGTTTGCCCACCTGTTCAGCTGCATGCAACAGATCCTGCATTTCCTTGAATTCAGACTGTTGAGGGTGTGTGCCCATCTTTTGTTTTACTTGAGACATTTGGAATTGTTGGTATTTAAGCATGTAAAATTGACAATTTAGTGCTCTCATAGCTAGAGTAGCTGAGGTGTAAACCTTCTTCCCCCACCTATCTAGTGCTCTGGAGTCCCTTTCAGAGGGTACAGGATTTTTAGCCATAAAAGCCTTAGCCCCTTTGGGACCCTGGAAGATTGTCTCTGGATCAGCAACAGGGTTTTTGTATAGGAATTTGTGCGAGTCAGGCACTCTATAGTATCTATCTGGTTTGGCTGGAGCAGGAGGCAGAGAATCTGGATTTAGACTAGATTCTAAGAAAACATCATCCACAATGTCCAAAACTGGGGGGATAGCAAGTGGTCTGTGCTGGGGGAGTAAAAGAAACTCTCTGAGCCTTTTCTTTGAGTCGGAGTAGTCCTGACCTTCCCAGTGGAAATGTTCCCTCATGGTATGCAAGGTTTCCCCAAAGGAATAATCTTCAGGGGGAGAAGCTGAGGGAATGGAGTCTTCAGCATCAGCATCAGAATCTTCATAAGGGGGAAAGGAGTAATCCTGTTCCTCAGAGGAGCCTGAGGAAACAGACACTTGATCAGAGGAGGCATAATCCTCCTCTTGTCTAAGCCTTTTGTCGGGGGGGGGGGGGTTGGGAACCCCTGATCAAAGAAATCAAATCTTCAGCCATTTTAAGCATCTGTTTCTTAGGCATAGGGCCTTGACCTGGAGACTGAAGAGTAGTCTTTTTTGGTTTTAGAGGAGTCTTAAGCTTAGCATAAGATTTTATGGTGAGAGTAGTTGGTCTGAAGACACCTTCAGAAACCGAAGGTGTTTCTACAGCACCGGCTTCTCCTTCTGCAATGTCGTCGGTAGGGCCTAAAGAAAATGGCTGCGTCGGCCTAGAACTCTCTGCTGGGGGATCCGAAGCGGTCTGGGGATCCAATTCAGCGGTAGCCAGGGGCTGCGTAGGCGCCTCACTGAAAACCGGAGAACCGGCGACCGGCCCAGCAGAGGCCTCAGAGGCTGGCTTGGATCTAGGCTGCCTGTCTTTATCTTTGCATTTTTTATGCACGCCGGTAGTCAGTTGCTCCGACAGCATAGTGTAATTGAATTTTCTACCAAAGTAGTGTCGTGCAAAATCAAAGCGTTGCTTTATAGTTCGCTTATTGAACCTAGCACAAAACCGACAACCAGTGACGTCGTGGTCTGGGCCTAGGCAAGGTATGCAAAAAGAATGAAAGTCCTTATGAGGTATTTGCTTCCCACAAGAAATGCAATTGTTAACTTTTTCTGAAATCGGACTGAGGCAAGAAAAGGTTCCCCAATGGGGTACTTTGCTTTGAAGACTTCGGACTGAAACTCGATTCGAAAATCTCAGGTGTCGGCCGACCGGCACTTGCGAACTGCTTCTGCTTCAGGCACCGCGCGGCAAGAAAGACTGAAGAAAATGGCGTCGGATGCCTCTCATATACCCCTGGCATACTGACGTCAGGGAAGAAGCGACAGCAACCGACGCCGGACCAAGACTTTGGAATTCGGGCCGTCTGGGGGACCGCCTGACGGCAGGATAACCCAAGTGTGATGACTGCAGCAGGGTAACACGATGAACATCCATATTTGGCAAGGCCAGAAGGGGGCAATAAAGATGACAGAGCTCCCCAGCCACTATACTTTCTGAATGAGCTTTGGGATCAAGGGAAGTGGAGGATAAGCACAGAGAAGACAGGAGGGCCAAGCATGAACCACAGCATCTCTGGGGGACTCCCCCGGGAAGGGGGTTCAGTACAAAGACCTTGCTGCACTTCGCGTTGGAAGGAGAGGCGAAAAGATCTCAGCAAAAATGACCCCGCTTCAGTAGCGCAACAGATCTTTCTAAAGGATTCAAAGACCACTCATAAGGCATCAGGATAGACCTGCTGAGCCTGTCCACTAGAATGTTGGACCTCCCCGGAATGTGCGTTGCCACCAGAAAACGGCCAGTGGAGATCGCCCACTCCCACAATCTCATGGCTTCGTGGCAAAGGGGATAAGCTCTGGTTCACCTCTGTTGCTGATGTACCAGACTACCGACATATTGTCCATCTGGATGGCACTCGTCCCTGGGGGAAGATGGACATATAGAGCTTGCAACGCCAATAGCACCGCCCTCATCTCCGGGATGCTGGTATGCAACTGGGTCTCCAGGGAAGACCACGTGCCTTAAACTGTCCTTCCCACCCACCCAAGTAGGGAGGCGTCTGTGGTCACTGTGGTCAGAGGGGAGGGAAAAATAAATGGGTGACCACAAAGAAGGTCCGGAGACTGAATCCACCAGAGAAGAGCATCCCTGCATGCTCGCGATAGATGAACAGGATGTGACAATGGTAGATCTAGAAATGACCACTGGAATGACACAGTCCATTGGAGCACCCTCTTGTGCTGTAGGTACGAGAATGATCATGGCCACCATGGACCCCAACACTCTTAAGACAAATTCCACTGGAGAAGATGGAACTTAAAAAATGTGCAAGACATAATGTTTGTGGGACTGAAGTCTGTCTGGTGTCCGGAAAACCTTGGTCTGAATGGTATGCAACTGGGCTCCAATGAAATCCAGATTTTGAAACAGTTCTAACAGGGATTTGTTGAGATTTATGGTGATGGCCAACTAGTGGGCGGTCTGGATAAGGAAATCCCTGGCTTGGCAGAATCAATGCCTGGAGGGAGCAGAAAGGAGCCAATCTTCCAGTTAGGGGAGACCTAGAAGCTCTGTAGCCGCAGGTGAGCAGATACCATCGCCATCACTTTGGTGAACACACTGGGGGCTGTGGTGAGACCAAAGGGTAGCGCTCTGAACTGGTAATGATTGGTCCCCTGCTGGAAGCTGAGGAACCTCCAACAGTGTCTGAAGTCTTGAAGGTCTACTGTGCATATCCAGTCATTCTCCTGCAGGAAGGGCAGGATGGATTGGAGTGTGACCATCTGGAATTTCATTTTGGCAACAGATAGGTTCAAGGTAGAGAGATCCAGAATTGGTCGCAAGTCTCCAGTCTGCCTAATCTGAACTGGTCTTGGTGGGGGGGGGGGTTGGATATAGCTTTTTGAGCAGCTTGAAAATTTCCACTGCTGCATCCTCCCTTTGTGCAGGTGGGATGTCTAGGAGGTGCTTGAGACTGGGACGTGTTTGAGAGAAGGGGACTGAATATCCTCTGGACATGATTTGCAACACCCAACGATCTTCTGTTATAGACTGCCAGGCTGTTAGGTGAAGCAAGAGTTGACCCCCGACGGTCTCCAGAAACAAACAGCCAGGCAACCCTTCAGGGCTGCTGGAGTGCCTGTCCATCTTTATACGGTAGTATGCATCCTGAAGATCTATGGACCACATTAAATCTCCTTGTTCCAAAAAAAGAAGTATGGACTGTACAGTGGCCATTCGGAACTTTTGGCATGGAATTGACTTGTTTAGTTTGCCAGGATCCAGTACTGGTCTCCAGTCCCTGTTTTCTTTGGAACTGAAAAGAACCATGAGTAAGTTCTGAATCTTCTCTGGTTTGGGGGGGGGGGCTCTTGGATGACTCTTTTTCTAGAAGTTCTGTACCTGAACAACTGCAAAATTCCTTTGACTGGGTGGGACGTCCGTGATTCTATCTTTTGGTGGGGTGGAGGAAGGATATTATGTAACCTCTGGATATTATCCTCTGTACCCATATGTCTGTGGTTATGTTTAGCAAGGCTTTCCGGTGCAGGGATAGTCATCCCCCGACTACCTCCAGAGGTGGACAGTCAGGCTTCCTTAAAGGAGTGCTGGAAAGGTTTGCCAAAGAAAGGTTCTCTGGACCCCTGGTTCTGCTGGCCTCCTCTGCTGTGAGAGGGATGTCTTCCAGCATTGCTCCTCTCCCTGCCTCTGGGGAAACTTTTTCCATGTGTGTCATAAGACCATTGCGATTGAACCAGATTTTGCCACCACCTCTCTGACTCTTTGGATATGGTCTCTGTGAGGTGGAAAAATGTGTACCAATGGCAGAAAGGATCTTACCTTCTTTTTCACACCTGGATAGCATATCTTTGAACTTACAACCAAAAAGAGATGTGCCGTCAAATGGGGCGTTGATGAACTAAGACTTAAAAGGCTCCATAAAGTCACAAAGGCACATCCATGCATGCCTCCTCATGGATCCTCCTAAACTCATCACAGTGCTCAATCGCCCAGTTGCATGGGATATGAGCTTCATGGAAGAGTTATAACCAGTAGAGTCCGGTTTTCAGATTTTGCTGAATCCTGAGCTGTATTTTTAATTTCTGTGTTGCCCAGACCCTACTAAGGTAGAAGGAAGCTTCTCTGTTCATCAGTGAGTGGTGAGTTTTGCGCAGCCTATCTTTCACTGGAGGAGTGGTTTCAGCTCAGAATCTGTAGTTTTATTGGCCATTTTGGGCTATTTCTATCCCTTTCATCTTTCTGTTTAAAAACCCGTGCTTACATGGTTTTTGCGCTTGTATTACCTCAGCAAGATCCTGCCTGGGTGTCCTGCAGAGCTCTACAGTAGAAAGAGAGAAAAGAGAGACTGAGTGGATTAAGTTCCTCTGTTTTGCTTTTTATTGCTCATTTCCGCTAGCTCCACTATTCAGAGTGCTTTTTATTAACTTTGTAACTTACTTGAACTTTTTTTTTTTAATTCTGATATTGTTTGCACTTTAACTGATCGTTTTAAAGTGTTTTTCAACTGTTTAACTGTTGAGGGCTACACACTCAAGTGTGATAGCCATTTTTCTGCTTTAAAATTGTTTGTATTACTGTATCTGTTCTAATGTTTGTGAAAAGAAAATCTTATCTCTCTACTCGTTTCCCCACTTTTCTATAACCAGTATCTGTAACCAGTAATCAGGATTTCAGATTTTGCTGAATCCTAGGCTGTTTTGTAGTTTATGTGTTGCCCAGACCTTACTAAGATAGAAGGAAGCTTCTCTTGTTAATCAATGAGAGTGGTGAGCATTGAGCAGCCTGTTGCTGGAGGAGTGGTTTCAGCTCAGAATCTGTAGTTTTATTGGCCATTTTGGGCTATTTCTATTCCTTTCATCTTTCTGTTTAAAAACACGGTTTTGCGCATCACCGTTTAAAAACAGTCAGGTACTCTGTAGTACCTGTCAGGTTTTCTAAGGGCTGGTGGTAAAGTGTCAGGAGTAAGACTGGATTTCATGAAGACATCATCTACAATATCCAGGACAGGGGGCATAGCTAGAGGCCTGTGGTGAGGCAAATCTAAAAATTCTCAGAGTCTCTTTTTGGACTGATGATAGTCCTGGCATTCCCAGCGGAAATGCTCTCTTAAGGTATGCAAAGTTTCACCAAAGGAAAAATCCTCTGGAGGGGAGGCAGATGGAATGGATTCCTCTGCATCTGAATCCTCATAGGTAGATAAGGGTATGTCCTAGTAATCAGAAGGGTCAAAGTCATTGGACTCCTGGTCTGTAGAATCAGAAGAAAATTCAATTCTTTGTCTTTTAGCAGGGGGAATGCTAGCTTCCCCTAATTAGAGTAATAAGGTCTTCAACCATTCTAAGCATTTGTTTTTGTTGGCATGGGAGCTTGAGCATGCACTTTGGTCGTCTGTTTTCTAGGCATAGTGCGAACTCTGGGCCTGAGAAACTCGGTAGTTTTAGCTAAAAACAAAGTTGTTGGTTTAATACGAACATCGGTAGGTAGGGATACACCCTCAGAAACCGGTGCCTGCACAGCGGCTCCGGACCCATCCAAAGTGGAGACATCCGCAGGTTCCATAGTCGAAGAAGCATCTTGCGGCATATCAGACTCCGAATGGGTCTCAGCAGAGGCCTGCAAATCTGTAGAAGCAGGTATCAGGGGCTGCGAAGGCGCCTCACTGAGTATCGGTGGACTGGCGACTAGCTTATCGGAAGCGTCATCAGCTGTTTTATACCTATGGGGTCTGTCTCTGTCTTTATCCTTACATTTTTTTCAGAAGATCGGTAGTCGGATGGCTTATTGAAGCCATTTAGAAATACGAAGAACGAGAGCGAAAGAATTTAGTGACAAAGATAGCCCGATGACAAATGGTTCAGGCGTTAAACACGGCACAAAACCGACAGTGAGGGACATCGTGGTCTGGGCCTAAACAGGTGACGCAGTAAGAATGAAAATCTCTGAGGTATTTGCCTTCCACAGGCAAGACAATTGTTAACTTTTTCTGACATCGGTTAGAGCAAGAAAAAAGGATCCTCAATGGGGTACTTCGCTTTAGAAGACTTCAGGTTTGAAACTCAAAAAAAGAAAATTTCAGGTAGCGACCGACCGGCACTTGCAAACTGCTTCTGCTTCAGGCTCCTCCACGGCAAGAAAGACTGATGTAATGTCGGCCAAATGTTTTGTACCCCTGACAACCTGACATCATGGAAGAGGCAACAGCATCCAACAATGCAGAAATACCAAGACTCTGGTATTCGGGCCGATTGAAGGATACCTGCAGGCAGATAACCCAAGTGTGATGACTGCAACAGTGAAACACGAAGAACATCGGGGGCTGCTCTGTGTCAAAATGAGCTGAAATGGCTGAGGCATGGATTTTAAAAGAAGAGAAGGAGAGGGTAGCTCTGCTAGGTAGTCCAAGATAACAGGGATGTAAGGTTGTGAGGTATTGCCCCCTCTGGACTGGCTCCAGGAGCAGAATCCTTTCCATTTTCCTGCGCAACATTTTCTGGTGCTGGGCCTTCTGGCCTCTGTGATAATGTCTAGGACCCGTTTGCTTAACAGGGGTCCCTTGTTTGCCTTTAGAGTACTAGCCATGATGATAGTTTGACAGTCTGCAAGTCTGGGTGCAGCACCCCCCCCCCCCAGGTCAAGAGTTCTGAGATCAGGGGAAGCTGCCTGGGAGGTTGTAATGTCAGGCTGCACAGTAAGGGGTACCAATGTTGTCTGGGCCAATATGTAGCAATGAGGATGGCCCTTTGTCTCTCCTCCATTATTTTGAGCAGAACCTTGGGAATAAGAGGCAGCAGAGGGAATATGTACACAAATAGGGTGTTCCAGGAGAATGTCAGGGCATCCACCTTCCATGCTAGGTGGTGATACTCCCTGGTACAGAATTTGTTTAGCTGATGGTTGAGATACGAAACAAAGAGATCCACCTCCAGAGTCCTCCACTCCGGAGTGATTTATAAAAAGATGTTTCTGTGGAGCTGCCATTCATGGGGATCCAGTAAGTTTTTGCTTAACTGGTCTGCCAGGGTGTTGTTGATCCCTGGTAGATATTGGGCTATTAGGTGCAATCCCATGGAAGAGGCTGTCAGCAAGAGATTTATGGCTAGCCTGCACAGAGGGTAAGATTGGGTCCCTCCCCGTTTGTTGATGCACCACATTACTGTGGTGTTATCTGTTTTGATAAGGAGAACCCTGGCTTGAGATGGGGTTTGAAGGATGTCAGAGCCTTCTGTACTGCCATAATTTCCTTCTGGATGATGTCTAAGGGAAGTTGCTGGTCATCCCAAAGACCTTAGGTGCACCTACCTTCAAGGTGAGTGCCCCAAGCAATGTCTGAGGTGTCGGTGGTAATGGTCTGCCCGGCTAAGTGGAGGGTGAAGGGAAGACTCTTGTTCTTGGGACAGGCCCGTGCCCACCAAGGAAACTTGGCCCTTATACAGAGAATCAGAGGGAGAGAGGTCTCTTGAGGTTGAGTATGCTGACACCAAAGGTTCTTTAAGTACCACTGACGTTTTCTCATATGAAGCCTGGCCCAGGGAATTAGAAGGATGCCGGATGCCATGTACCTCAAGGCTTGCAGGAACTTCCTCACAGAGAGGTTGACTTCTGGATGCCAACTGGGTAAAGTAGACAGGCAGGACGCTCTGCTTTTCTGGGGATAGGAAGGTCACTTGGGCTGCTGTGTCCAGCAGTGCTCCCAAGAAAATTATCTTCCTGGAGAGTCTTTGATTTCTTCTTGTTGATGGTGTTCCCTAAGGAGGTTAGGAGGGTTTTGACAAAGAGGCGGTCCTTGAGTAGCTTTTCTTTGCACTCTGCCTGAATGAGGTCCTTGAGTAGCTTTTCTTTGCACTCTGCCTGAATGAGGCAGTCATCCAAGATAAGGGTAAATTTGTATATTTTCCTGTCTGCAAAAGGCTATGGCATGGGCTAAGCATTTGGTGAATACCCTGGGAACAGTAGATAACCCAAAGGGTAGCACAGAGAACTGAATGTGTTGTAAACCTGCTCTGAAGGGAAGGAATTTCCTGGAGGATTCCCTTATGGGGATGGGGAGGTAGGCATCTTTTAGGTCTAGGGTAACTAACCAGGCATTTTTTGTCAACATAGGCAGCAGCTGCTGCAAAGTTTGCATTTTGAATTTGGGGACCACCAGAGAGGAGTTCAGAATGGATAGATCCAGGATGGGGTGCCAAGTGCCCTCTTTTCTGGGAACAAGTCTGGAATAAAAGCCTTTGCCTGTTGGAACTGAGGGGATACGTTCTACTGCACCTTGGGATATGAGAGTTTGGACTTGTTTCAATGCCTCTGCCCTTGATTTGGAGGTAAGTCTTGGAACTGGGAGTTCGCTGAAGGAGAATTTGTATCCCTGAAAAATGATCTTTAAGACCCACTGGTCCTTTGTTACAGAAAGCCAATTTTCTTTGCAGAGGGAGAGCCTTCCTCCTAGCTTTTGGTAAGTGAAAGAAGGCAGAGGGAGTCATTGAGAGTTTTTGCCATAGAGGGATGGCTTAGAACTCCCTACCTTTGGGATGGGAGTGGTCCACTGTTTGGTCCTCTGCTGTATCTGGGATAGGGGCCTGTGTGATCTGTCCCTGGGGTGGCTTACCTTGCTCTGTCTGTTAGGTGCAGGAAAGGACCAGTGTTTTGAAGGAAAATTCCTGCGGAACCTAGGAGGTTGTACCTGAAAGAAATATTTAACTGTTTGCAAAGATTTTGCTTTGTCTTCCATTTTTTTAAGCACCTCTTCTGCTTTTACTCCAAACAAGTGGTCCTTATCCAAGGGTGCATCAATTAATTTAGATCTGACATGATCAGGGAGAGGTTGTTCCTTCAACCATGCATGTCCCCTAATAACAGTACCTGACACTGCTGTCCTGCTTAAGGCTTCTAGGGTGTCATATCCACAGTGTAATAAGAAGTTATGTACTCAAAATAATGTTCCATGTGAGTTGTTCAACTCACCTTCATTCTTGACTGATGGGTTCGGAGCCGATCCATCGGCTCCGGTACAGCCACATGCAAAGATCGAGGTCTTCCAGTAGCTCGAGGCCAAGCCCCTATCCCATGATGCACTGTGAATTACCTCATATCTTGTTTGTTGCATATACTATAACCATATACAATAACTATTCCCCTATAGAAGGGAAGAAGAATTTGAGCAACCAGGATGAAACCAACATCTAGGTCAACTATCAGCCAGGAGGGGGTAGGAGGGAGGGAGGGACATAAGAATGAAGGCGAGATGAACAACTCACATGGAACGTCATGGTGAGTACATAACTTCTTAATGTGAAGTTATTCAATCTCGCCGTTCATTCTTGACTGATGAGTAGCGTCCCAAGCACCATCAATCTCGGGTGGCTCACGGGAGTACATATTTCAGTACTGTGGACCCAAAGGAGGCCCTGTCCCTGGAGGCCCTATCAACTTTGTAATGTGTGATAAAGGTATGAGGTTTTGACCAGGTGGCTGCTGCACAAATATTATCAAGGGGAAGTTTGGCTGAAAACGCAGAGGATGTAGAAACTGCTCTGGTTGAGTGAGCTTTAATCTTGTGTTGCAAGGGCATATTAGCAGCTGAACAGACAAAAGTGATACAATCAGATAACCATTTAGACAGAGTTGTTTTAGCCACTGGTCTACCATTTCTGGATTCAGAGAATGAAACAAAAAGCTGGTCTGATTTCCTGAAATCTTTTGTTCTATAAAAATAAAATCTGAGCTGCTTGTGAACATCAAGTTGGTGCAGCATGCACTCTAACTTGTTGGAATGATTAGGGAAGAAAACTGATAACTCAATAACTTGGTTAATATTGGTTTCTGAACAAACTTTGGGCAAAAAAAAGGATTTGTCCCAAGTGATACTTTGTTAGCATGAAAAATCAAATAAGGAGAGCAGAAGTAATAGCTACCAGAAAAATGGTTTTCCACGACAAATATTTGAGGTCACAAGATGATACTGGTTCAAACGGAGGGATTATTATACGTGAAAGCATAAAATTTAGATTACATGGAGAATAGGGAGTTTTCACAGGTGGTCTCATATGAAATGTCCCCTTGAGGAAGGCTTTGGATAACTTGTGTGACATGATATTTAAACAGTCAACCCAAAGATGAAAATTAGAAATAGCAGCCAACTGAACCCAAACTGTTGCTGCTGCCACTCCTTTGTTAAATATCATAGTCAAGAATTCTAGTATGGATGTCATAGAGGCTTGGTAAGGATCAATATTATTTTTAGAGGCCCATATGGAAAATCTCTTCTACTTACCAAAATAGAATTTTCTAGTGGAGGGCTTATGAGAAGACAAAAGGATCCGTTTTGTCTCACTGGAAAGGTTATGAAGCCTGACTATGAGGGGAACTGGAGCAGCCAAGCTGTGAGCTTCAATGACTGCAGACAGGGATGCAGGTCCCCCGATGGGTGTGTCAGGAGGTCTGGAACTGGGTGCAGAATCCAGGGATCCTCCAAGAGATGAGATTGAAGGAATGGGAACCAAATCTGCTGAGGCCAATGAGGGGCTATAAGAATGATGGTCCTTCCCAGGGATTTTGCTTTCTGTAGAATCTTGGGTATCAATGGTATTGTTGGAAATGCATAGAGGAGACCCGGGGGCCAATCATGTACGAGTGCGTCCCTCGGGGCTTCTCTCAGAGGGCTAATCAGTGAAAAGTAGCTTCTGCATTTTGTGTTGATGTGACTGGCAAAAAGGTCGCAGCAAGGCTGGCCCCATTTGGGAAAAATCCTGTCCGCAATCTCTTTCTTGAGGGACCACTCATGTGGCAACAAGATTGCCCTGCTTAGTTTGTCTGCTATCACGATGGATCTCCCCAGGATGTGCATTGCAAACAGAAAGCGTTGGGAGGAAACAGCCCACTGTCAAACTCTGAGGGCTTCTCGGCAAAGGGGGTAAGATCTGGTTCCCCCTTGTTTGTTTAGATACCAGACTACTGACATATTGTCTGTCTGAATCGTAATCGTTCCTAGAGGAAGAGAGTCCTGGAAGTACTGCAATGCCAAAAGTACTGCTCTCATCTCCAGGATACTGATATGCAAATGTGACTCCTGATCGGTCCATGTGCCTTGGGCAGTCTTTCCTGAAAATGCCCCCCCACCCTACCAGGGAAACATCCGTGGTTACAATGGCTACTGGAGGGGGTAATACAAAGGAACGTTCTATGGTGACATGAAGAGACGTCAACCACCACTGGAGGTCTTTCTTGCAAGAGCTTGTAATCATTATTGTGTGGTCCATCGGTAGTTCCTGGTAAGACCATTGAGTGAACAACAGCCACTGAAGTATCCGCATATGTATTCTTGCTAATGGTATGGCTAGGATTGCTGCTGACATCATACCCAATACTTTCAGAACTTCTGAAGCTGGTGCTCTGTCTTTTGGATACCAATGTGCTGACATGCTGACAAAGAAGAAAGACTCTTTCCATCGGTAGCCTTAGAGTGATGGTTGAGGTGTCTAGCTCTGCCCCGATAAAAGCGATATGCTGCGATGGCGACCAGGCAGACATTTCTGAGTTGACTTTAATGCTTAGATGATTGCAGAGTGACAGAGTGTACTCCCTTGCCTGAATTAGTTGATGCCTGGTGGTGGCAGTAAGGAGCCAATCATCTAGGTACGGAAACACCTGGAATCCTAGATGCCTCAGATGAGCCGTGACCACTACCATGCATTTGGTGAACACTCTGGGGGCTGCAGTGAGACCAAAGGGCAGGGCTCGAAACTGATAATGATGGACTCCCAGCCAGAAACACAGATGATCTCTGGATGGCCTGGCCATCTTTATGTGGTAGTACGCATCCTTGAGATCTATCAAGCACATCCAATTGTCTTTCCCTAAGAAGGGAAGTATAGACTGAAGCGTGACCATCCGGAACTTCTCCTTCTTTACATATTGGTCGAGTCTGCTGAGGTCCAAAATGGGTCTCCAGTCCCCTGTTTTCTTTGGAATCAAAAAAAAACTTGAGTAAGTTCCGGATCCTGTTTGGTCTGCTGGGACTGGCTGGATGACTCTTTTCTAGCAACTTTCGGACCTCTATAGTTGCCTGTTCCCTGCAACTGGGTGGGACGTCCGGGATTCTCCTTATGGTTGGAGGGGGTTTGGTGAATGGTATGAAGTACCCTCTGGAAATAATACTTTGTACCCAGCTGTCTTTTGTTATTTTTTGCCAGGCGTCTGTGTACAACGATAAGCGACCCCCGACTGCCTCCAGAGCAGGACAGTCAGGCCTCCTTTCAGGAGTGCTGGTAGGGTTGCCCAGAGAAGTGATCTCTGTCAACCTGGTTGCTGTTCCTCTTCAAAATCGGAATAATTAGACTCCTCATAATTCTGTTCTGTCAGTATTTCAGGAGAGGGGTCTCTTTTCCTTTTAGAAGTTGTGGCCTAACTACCTCTGATAAGGGAGATAAGATCCTCCCGCCAGTTGCGGACCCCCTCTGCCGCAAGGGCGGTGTCTTCCATTATTACCCCCTCCTCTGCCCCTGGAGGGGGGGTTCACCACGTGTGTCCTGAAAGGCTCCTTGGGCTTTACAGAACCACATTTTCCTTCCCTTTGATCTTTGGGATAAGGTCGGGTAGGGGTGAAAAACGGACTCAGACGGCAGACAAGAGTCTTTCCCTCCTGTTCACACTTAGTCAACGTTTCCTTCACTTTAGGCCCAAAAAGGGATGAGCCATCAAAGGGAGTATTCACGAAGGATGACTTGAAGGGCTCCGCAAAGGAACACAAGCGCATCCAGGAATGTCTTCTAAGAGCGATTCCTGTACCCGCTGCCCTACTCGTTCCATCAGCTGCATAGGATATGAGATGCATGGATGAGTTGACAATAGAATTTAGGGTAGAAAGCTGTGCAGCAACTTTATCAAGAGGATCCTGCAGCTACTGTACCCTGAAAAGTATCTCCCAACTTCTTAAGGAGATCTCTTCGCAACCTAGTAAAATGTTAAGTAGTTCAGTGAACGGAGAGCAAAAGTCGCTGAACTGAACATGCGTTTCCCATATCTATCCATAATCCTAGACTCTCTATTAGGAGGATGGACAGATGAAGTCTCAGACATTTCCTTTTTGGTGGCCGCTGCCACCACCATGGCATCAACAGGAACTCCTTTGGCTAAGAACGTGTTGTCTAGTGGGGCTGATATAAATTTGTTAGGCCTCCTAGGGACAGGCTCTGTAGAATCCGGTGACTCCCAAGCCCTTAGAGAAACCAACTGCATGCATTCATCGAAGGGTGGAAACACCCAAGAGGTGGAGGGTTGAGACCCAAAAGCCTTCAGGAGAACTGACTCATCTTCAGTAGGGTTTTTGGACTGCCAACCACCCCTCTGCCTATGGATCTCAAGTATCTTAGCAAAGAAGATATCCTCAGAGGAGGACCGTTGGGACCCTTCCGACTCATCCAAGTCAGTATCAGATGTTAAAGACTCCTGTGGGGAGTCCAAGCATCTCCTCTTGCACAATCTCTTCCTAGGAGTCTCCTCAGTGGGGGCTTCTGGAGAGGTCTCAAAAGAGCAGGGGTCACCCTGTGGAGCTACCTGGGGCTCTACTCTTAGCCTGGATCATGGAAGCAGAAGCAGACACAGGCACTTTTGGGGATGAAGTAGCAAGGCCTGAAGTCTAGGATGTCTTGGGAGACAACGCTCTCATCGCATCGAAGGCACCACTGCTCCGATGGGAAGGAGTCAATGGAGCGGAGGGAACTGTGAAACCCCCCCGCACTGAGGCAGTGGGCTCTGAGCCGGAGGTAGGAGCAGAGCTCATCCGAGCCGAAGCCCCGAGAGGGAGAGTCGGCACAGACAAGTCAGTCCGACTATCCTCTCTGGATCCTACTGGAGAGTGTCCGCTCCTAGCGTCCCTGGTCGGCGACGAGGACAATGGAACAGGTCTCGACTCCAAAGGTTCCACGATCAACAGGTTTGATTCTTCTGGCTCTGAAGGGCCGGTATGGCTCAGAGGAAGAGTAGACAAAGCAGGAGTAGTGGTCTTTAGCTCTGAAGCCACTTGGGTCGGAGCCAACAACAATTTTGCAAGGCCTGGTACCTGTAGAAGCTTCTGCACCAATCGATCCATATCCAAATCTGAAAGGCTGACAGACGACCTAGATGAATGCACCAATGGTGCTGACTGGAGTAATGGTGACGGAGGCACTTTGGTTACCGGCTCCAATGCTGTGGGCCGGCTCTGAAAAGAAAAGACAGTCAGCTCCGAAATCTGTGGAGCCGATGTCGCTGAGTCATCAGATTTTTTTTGAATGCTTGGAGTCCTTAGATTCAACAGATAACTTGGAGGACTTAGAAGATTTGCTTGCAACAGGTCACTCGATGCCTCTTGAAAAGGGTGTTTTAACAAGCCCCTATCCATTAATTTCATTTTCCTCTCTAACAGAACCCTGGATGAAAAGGAATGGTAGACAGCACAAGATTTTTGTAAGCGGACAGCCCCTAAACAATATACACAGGTAACATGCCCATCAGTTACTGACATTTTTTGATTACAGTCCGGACATATTTTAAAACCAGACTTGGGATGTTTGCCCTTATCATCCACCATGATACTACTTCAATACACGCAGATCAAATATTAGTGAAGATAATAGGCTCTAAACACACACACACACACACACACACACACACGAGCCTGAGATAAAGTACCTAAAAAAACTCTATATAACTAGAACCAACTACTAGGAGTAAGCTATTTAAACACACACACACACACACACACACACACACACACACACACACACACACACACACACACACACACACACACACACACTACCCAAAGATAACTAGGCCAAAACAACGAGGCCAAATATTTAAAGAATAAATATTTATGAACACACGGGAAGGGGAAAGTACAGTTTTGTACCTACCATAAATGTAGATGTCCGAGAGGAATGCATCTGCAGTCCTTACAAATGGGTTGTCCTGTAGCAGCCCTTAAAGTCTGGGTCTGGCTTTGGCTGGTGTCGCACTTCACCCGACGTCATTGCGGCAGTTCTTCGGGTATAAAGGCATCAGCCGACGCCATTTTCCTCAGTGTTTCTTGCCCCAAATGCCAGGTGCCCTCTTGGATGGCTAAATTTGGATTGGTTTCTGCCTCTAGAGCGCCTATTCCTGCCTCTTTGTGTCTTAGAGGAGTCCGGAAAGGACCAATTCTTGGAGGGCCAGTTTCTGCTAAACCTTGGAGGTTGAACTTGTAAGAAATCCTTGACTGTTTGCACAGATTTTGCTTTATCTTCCATCTTTTTTAGTACCTGCGGTGAGGGGGCACCAAATAAATTGACCTTGTCCATAGGTGCATCCAAAAGCTTAGATTTGACATGGTCTGGTAAAGCCTGTTCTTTCAACCATGCATGTCTCCTGATAACTGTGCCAGTCATGGCTGATCTAAAGGAAGCCTCCAGTGCATCATAGCCACATTTTAAAGAATGGTTACTAACTTGCTATGTTATGTAACATTTCTAGAATATACTTTTATCTAAAGATTCTTCAGAGGACAGCTTTTAGTCAACTGGTCAAGCATAAACTCTTGATATTGAATCATATGAAATTGGCAGTTCAAAGCTCTAGCTGACAAAGTAGCAGAGGTGTAAACTTTTACCCCATCTCTCTAGGACCTGGAATCCCTTTCAGAGGGAGGGTTTAGAAAAAGTAGCTGCTACAGCTTTTGGCCCTGCCCTGGAGATAGTCTCTGGATCTGCAAAAGGAGCCTTATAAGTGGTGATGAGTGTCGGGACCCTGTAGCACCTATCGGGCTTAGCAGAGGTAAAGTATCAGGAGCAGTGCAAGCATCATTAAATGCATCATCAACAACAGACAGAACTGGAGGTATAGCTAAGCCTATGCTGTGGCAAGTGTGAAAGGTCCTAAGCCTTTTCTAGAGTCTGAGAAATCTTGGCCTGCCACTGAAATTGTTCCCTCATAGCATGCAAGGTTTCCCCAAGGAAAATTCCTCAGGAGAGGCTGAAGGGATGGACTCCTCAGCATCAGAGTCTTCATAAGGAGAATAAGCAGCCTCAGGAGGGTCTATATGATCTGAGTCATCAGAGGAATCATCTGTGGCTACTGGCTCAGGGGGCTCTGCTCTAGGCCTCTTTCTGGAGGAGGGAGAGGCCCTGTCTGGATGAGGCTGGGATCCACAATTAAAGAGATGAGATCCTCTGCCAAAGAAAGCATATGGGAGCTGGTGCTGGGGGGCTTGGCAGGTTTAGAAGCTTTGGCTGCTTTAGCCTGGCAAAGGCCTTAATAGACATAGCTGGAGGAGGCCTAGCAGCTCCACATGCAGGGGTAGAAATATCTAGGGAATGGTGTCTGATAAATCTTGTGAAATCGCATCAGGAGGTTGGATTTCGAAGCCGTTCTACGATAGAGAAGAGGCCTAGAAGGCAAGTTATCGGCAGAAGAAAGAACCGCTTTCGGTTTTCGGTCTTGCGGTCGGACATAATAATTCGGCGGCGTCCAAGCTGCTACGTGGTCTGGGCCTAAACAATGTATGCAATAGGAGTGGAAATCTTTATGAGGTATTGGTTTCCCACAAGATAAACAGTTATTAACTTTCTCTGACATCGGCTGAGGCAAAGAGTGTACTTAGCTTTATAGTCTTGGTAGTATTCGGTAGTAGTACTCTGGATCTGACCGACCGGCACTTAACAGCTTCAAGAAAGATTGGGGAAAATGGCCGGCTGATGCCTTTATACCGAAAGAACTGCCGCAATGCGTCGGGTGCGAAGCCAGACCCAGACTTTGGAATCCGGCCGACCGAAGGGCTGCCTGACGACAGGACAACCCATTTGTAAGGACTGCAGATGCATCCTTGAAGGACATCTGCAAGGAAGCTATAAGAGCTAACTAACTATCCTAAGTCAAAAACTTACTAAAGTTAAATAATAAACTGCTAAATAGAAACATTTTTAAAGTTTACTGGCCTGAGTTTTCAGTGGACCCTCCGATCAGATAGCACGGCAAACTAGATCTGAGGTAATTCACAGTGCATCATGGGATAGGGGCTTGGCCTCGAGCTACTGGAAGACCTTGAGCTTTGCATGTGGCCGTACCGGAGCCGAAGGATCGGTTCCGAACCCAAGAATGAACGGCGAGATTGAACAACTTCACATTAAGTGTTTTGTCACTTGACAAGTAGAGTGCAGTAAATCTGCTAACTCTTTCGAATTGGCAGAGTCAGAAAAGGTTGAAATCATTTGCTTTAAAAGTTCCAAAGAGTGCTGCTGATATTTTAACATGTGGAACGGACAGTTGAGTGTTCGTATAGCTAAGGTTGCAGAGATGTATACTTTTTACCCTATCTGTCCAGACCTCTGGAATCCTTGTCAGAAGGAATAGGATTCTTTGCAGAACTAGCCTTGGCTCCTTTTGGTCCCTGTGTAATGACCTCTGGGTCTGCAGCAGGATTTCTGTACAGGTATTTATGAGAATCTGGTACTCTGTAATACCACTCAGGTTTACTGGGAGCAGGTGCGAGGGAGTCAGGAGCTAAGCTGGATTCATGGAAGACATCATCCACCACCTCTAAGATAGGGGGGATGGCCAAGGGTCTGTGCTCGGGCAGGTCCAGAAATACTCTTAGCCTTTTTAGACTGAGGGAAGTCCTAGGATTCCCAGTGGAAATGTTCCCTGAGGGTGTGAAGGGTTTCCCCAAAGGAAAGATCCTCTGGTGGGGAGACAGAAGGAATGGATTCCTCTGCATCTGAATCCTCATAAGCAGTCAGAGGTTGCTGTTCCTCTTCAAAATCTGAATAATTAGACTCCTCATAATTCTGTTCGGTCAGTATTTCAGGAGAGGGGTCTCTTTTCCTTTTAGAAGTTGTGGCCTGACTACCCCTGATAAGGGAGATAAGATCCTCTGCCATTTTAAGCATTTGAGCTTGGGGTGGTGGAGCAGGAGAAAGATGGTGGCTACAGGTAGATTTCCTAGGACTGGCCTTGCTTCTAGGCCTAAGAGTATGCATCGGTCTGAGAGAAACGGTAGTCGGATGAGAACACGTCGTTTTTTTGTATAGATTCGGTAGTGCATAAAACCTCCTTGGAAGCTGTTGCCTGTGTCGCGGCTCCGGACCCAACCAAGGCAGAGACAACCAAAGGCTCCGGACCCAACAGAGGCAGAGACAACCAAAGGCTCAGAAGATGAAGATGATTTCTGCAGCATACAGGACTCTGAAAGGGTATCTGTAGAGGCCTGAAAAGGTATCGGATCGGCCATCAAGGGCTGCGAAGGCCCTAACTGAATTCCAGAGAAAGTACAGTTTTGTACCTACCATAAATGTAGATGTTCGAGTGCTAATACAGCTGCAGTAATCACAGATGGGTTTTCAGCCGTCAGGCGGTCCCTCGGTCGGCCGAATTCCAAAGTCTTGGTCCGGCGTCGGTTGTCGTCGCTTACTCTTCTGACGTCAGGAAGGCCAGAGTATATAAGACACAGCCGACGCCATGTTCTTCAGTCTTTCTTGCCCCAGATGTCAGGTGCCTCCAAAAGGAAGGCAATACATAAGTAAAGCTTATCCACATATGCAAGCAATGCAATGAAATGCAAAATCAGTGTAAGCAAGCAAATAAAACATAACAGGATAACCCAGTCAGGAGGTATGAAGAGGTTGTTAGGCCCCATGCCTAACCAAGAGGGAAGGAGGGAGGAAACCTGTACTGCAGCTGTATTAGCACTCGAACATCTACATTTATGGTAGGTACAAAACTGTACTATGTTCATCGTGCATACAGCTGCAGTAATCACAGATGGGTAGAGTCCCAAAGCTATGCATAGGGTGGTAGGTACTATGAGGAACTGGGTTGAGCCAGAATGCCCTGCAAAACAGCAGTGGCAAAGCCTGCTCTTGTTCTGGAGTATAAGGGCAGGTGGTAGTGTTTTGTGAAGGTATGTACAGAACTCCAAGTGGCTGCCTCCAAAATATCCTTAGTAGGCACACCTCTAAGGAAGGCTGTAGAGGTGGCTGTGGCCCTGGTGGAGTGAGATCTGATACCAGTAGGGACAGATTTCCCATGATAGGAGTAACAAAATCGTATGCAGTGGCCAATCCACTTGGAAATGGTCTGTTTGGTAACTGGTTTCCCTTGAGCCCCTCTGACATAGGACACAAAAAGTTGTTCTGATTTCCTGAAGGACTTTGTTCTGTCCAAATAGTAACGTAGCTGCCTATGGATGTCTAAAGAGTGAAGCAGCCTTTCCCCTTTGTTTTGAGGGTTAGGATAAAAGGTAGGTAGGAGTATGGCTTGGTTTAAGGCTACCCTGGATACCACTTTTGGCATAAAAGATGGATTAGTCTGAAGGAAAACCTATCCTGATGGAAGATGAGGAAGGGCTGCACCGCCATGAGGGCCTCTAGTTCAGAAACCCTACGAGCTGAAGTGATGGCCAGAAGGAAAGCTGTTTTCCAGGACAAATATTGCAGATCTGTTGAGGCAGCAGGTTCAAAGGAGGCAATGTTAATTTTTCTAGTATGTAATTAAGGTCCCAGGCTGGTATTGGTTGCTTCCTTGGAGGTCTTATATTCTTAGCCCCTCTGAGGAACTGCCGTAAGAGGGTGAGAGAATAAAGGAGGATCCGTGTTGAATTCTGCAGAAATGGCTGAGGCGTGTATTTTAATGGAAGAAAATGAAAGTCCACTGTTCAGCAGTTCAGCTAGGTACTGTAAAACCTGAGGCAAGTTCAATTTTCTAGGGTCCTGTCTTCTTTTCTCATTCCAGCAGCAAAACCGCTTCCATTTTGCAGAGTAAGCTTTTCTTGTAGATGGTCTTCTGGCCTCCAAAATGACATCCTGCACCTCCTTGGAGAGTAGAGTCTGATGTGGTGTTAAGGAATTTTCCACGTAGCGAGGTTGAGTGTTTTCAGCTGACTGTGAAGGGTTTTGTAGAGGTATTAGAGGCAGGGACCAGGGAGGAGTATGTGTTAGGCTCCTCAGGAGTGGATACCAGTGTTGCCTTGGCCAGTCTGAAGCAATCAGTATCATCCTCGGTTTGTCTGTTCTTGCTTTCAAAAGCACCTTGGGCAGAAGAGGCAGAGGTGGGAATGCATAAACTGTCCATGTTGCCCAACTGAATGAAAGGGCGTCCACTTTCCAGGCCTTTGGATGGAAGGTCCTTGAACAAAACTTTTTCAATTGATGGTTCCTGTGGGAGGCAAAAAGATCTACGTCTGGCCTCCCCCACGCTTGGATTATCTCCGTAAACACCTGTGGATGCAGCTTCCATTCGTGTGGATCTGTCATATTCCTGCTCAGAGTGTCTGCCAGTGTGTTTTCCAGTCCTGGCAAGTACTGTGCTTGAAGTTCGATTTGTCTTTCCAGAGCCAAGTTCCAAAGAGTCATGGCTAGTCTGCACAAGGGGTATGAGTGTGTTCCTCCTTGTTTGTTTATGTACCACATTACTGTGGTGTTGTCTATTCTTATCAGTAATTGTCCTGGATGCAGGAAGTCCTTGAAAGCTGTAATTGCATTTATTACTGCTAGCATTTCTTTTTGATTGATGTGAAGGTGCTTTTCCTTTTGAGACCATCTGCCCTGAATGCACCTGTCCTTCATGTGAGCCCCCCAGGCGTAATCTGAGGCATCTGTGGTTATGACTTGTTTTGCTTGAGGCTTGCAGAATGGAAGGCCTGTGTTTACTTGACATGCTTGGGCCCACCATAGAAATTCCTTTTGCAGACATGGAATTATTGGTATAATTGCTTCCAAGCTGTGACTGTGTTGAGACCATAGATTTTTTAGGTACCATTGAAGTTTCCTCATATGCAGCTTTGCACATGGGATTAGAAGAATGCAAGATGCCATGAATCCCAGAGCCTGCAGGATTTTCCTTGCAGTAAGCCTGGTACTTTTTGCTAGTGTTTTGAAGTACTGAGATAATTGCCCTTGTTTTTCTGACGTAAGGTATGCCATCTGGGTGTTTGTGTCCAAGCTGGCACCCAGGAAGGTTATTTTCTGAGATGGTGTTAGCCTTGATTTCTCCTTGTTGATGGTGTATCCCAGAGAAAGCAGTAACCGTGTCACATATGCCAGATGTTCCAGTAGTATTTGTTTGCTGTCCGCTTGGATCAGGCAGTCGTCCAGATAAGGGTAAATTTGTATCCCTTGAAGTCTGCAATAGGCAATCACTGATGCCAGGCACTTTGTGAATACTCTGGGCAGTAGATAAGCCAAAGGGCAATGCAGAGAATTGACAGTGGATTGAACCTGCAAGAAATCTGAGGTATCTTCTGCAGCTTTGTCTGATTGGGACATGCAGGTATGCCTCCTTGAGGTCCAATGTTACCAGCCAAAACTCCTTACCCAGCATGGGAAGAAGTTGCTGTAATGTGAGCATCTCGAATTTTGTGCAGTAGAAATGTGTTTAGGATGGATAAGTCCAGAATGGGTCTCCAGTCGGTTCCTTTTCTTGGTACCAGGAAGAGTCTTGAATAAAAACCTTGACCTTGTTGGTGCGTAGGTACCTTTTGTATAGCTCTCATGTTTAGGAGCTTTGAAATTTGCAGTTGTGCCTCTACCCTTTGATTTTGTGGTAGGTTTGGCATGCCTCTCATTTTTGGAAGAGTGTGAAATTGAAATTTGTAGCCTCTGTTTATAATGTCCAGAATCCATTTGTCTGTTGTGACAATATGCCAATTGTTTGCAAATAATGCTAGTTTCCCTCCCAAAGGTGCTGCCAGCTGAGACTTGCTTGGCATGGAAATGAGGGAGTCATTGGGTTTGCTTCCTGTATTGTTGTGCACTGTCATCACCTCTTGGTGCTGGAGATTGCCATTGTCTGCCTCTATATGATCCTTGTGACTGCCCTCTGCCCCTTGTGCGTCTGTATCTACCTCTTTGGGGCTTGTCAGTGGCTGGAAAAGACCAGTTTTTTGAAGGCCAATTCCTGCTAAATCGTGGTGGCTGGACCTGTAAGAAAGCTTTGACAGTTTGCATAGATTTGGCTTTTTCTTCCATTTTTCGTAGTATATCCTCAGCATTAGTACCAAAAAGTACATCCTTTTGTAAAGGAGCATCAAGAAGTTTAGCTTTCACATGATCAGGCAAATTTTGTTCCCTAAGCCAGGCATGTCTGCGAATGACTGATCCTGTAGCAGACGCTCTACTGGAGGCCTCTAGGGCATCATAACCACATTGTAAGGTGTGTTTACCCACTTGTTCCGCACTATGCATCATATCCTGTAACTCTTTTAAATCTGGTTGTTCAGGTTGAGACATTTTGTTTTTTAATTGTGATAACAGGAACTATTGATATTTAATCATATGAAACTGGCAGTTTAAGGCCCTCATGGCTAGGGTGGCCGAGGTATATACCTTCTTACCCCACCTTTCCAGAGATCTAGATTCCCTTTCTGCAGGAAGTGGATTCTTGGCAGTGGAGGCCTTTAATCCCTTAGGGCCTTGTGAAATGGTTTCAGGGTCAGCATTATGGCCTTTGTAAAGAAATTGGTGAGAACTGGGTACTCTGTAATATCTATCAGGCTTTACTGGTGCAGGAGGCAGAGAATCAGGATTAAGACAAGCCTCGAATAGACATCATCCAGTACCTCCAAAACAGGGGGTATAGCCAGAGGTCTGTGCTGAGGTAACCAAAGAAATTCCCTAAGTCTTTTCTTGGAATCTGAAAATTCTTGGCCTTCCCAATGGAAGTGTTCCCTCAAGGTGCAAGGTTTCCCCAAAAGAAAAATCCTCAGGGGGGGATACAGAAGGAATGGACTGTTCTGCATCCGAATCTTCAAAAGGGGAGTAAGAGTGTTCCTCTGCATCAGAATGCTCTGATAAAATGGATCCCTGATCAGAAGAGGGGGATTCTTCCTCCACTCTGGGTCTCTTGTCAGGAGGGGCTGAGAACCTCTGATGAGAGTTATTAGATCCTCAGCCATTTTAAGCATCTGTTTCTTAGGCATGGGTCCAGGAGATGGGCCTTGAGCAGCAGGCCTAGTGTGATGCCTAGCTGCTTTGGATTTAGTAAAGGCCTTAATAGAAAAAGAAGATGAAGGCCTAAATACACCATGGGTGGAGGTGGATCTGTCCACATTAGTAGGCTCGACATAAGCCGGGCTTGGTTGTAGTCTGGGAAAGGGCCGATGACCCAGCGGTCTCGGTACAGAAGACACGGCCAAAGGAGTGTCGTCGGTAGTCAGGGACTGCAAAGGCGTCTCGCTGAGAACCGGACCACGTGTAGCCTGTTTCGGCATGGTGTCGGTGGAGACCGCGAGCCTCGCGTGTCGGTCCTTTTCCTTGCGTTTTTGGATAAAGCGGTAGTCGGAGTGTCCGGCGACATTTTATAGTCAAAAGCTTTACCAAAAAGTGTTGGGCAAACTCACCGGCGCTTGATAGTGTGTTTATTGAAGGTAGCGCCAGCGACAGCCCGAGACGCCGTGGTCTGGGCCCAAACAAGGTATGCAAAGGGAATGGAAATCCTTATGCGGTATTTGCTTCCCACAAGAAATACAATTATTAACTTTTTCTGACATCGGTCTGAGGCAAGAAAAGTTTCCCCAACGGGTACTTAGCTTTAATGAAGACTTTGGTTCCAAATATTTTCGTAAATCAGGAGCTGGCCGACCGGCACTTGCGAACTGCTTCTGCTTCGGGCACCGCTGCAAAAGACTGAAGAACATGGCGTCGGCTGTGTCTTATATACTCTGGCCTTCCTGACGTCAGAAGAGTAAGCGACGACAACCGACGCCGGACCAAGACTTTGGAATTCGGCCGACCGAGGGACCGCCTGACGGCTGAAAACCCATCTGTGATTACTGCAGCTGTATGCACGATGAACATCGGACGACCTGCTTAGCAGTGGAGTTGTTGGAAGGCTTATTCATAGATTCATAGATTAGTACTAGGCTAACTGTCCTCGGTGGCCATTTTAAGTCTAGCCAACTACCCCATGTGAGAATCAAACCCTGCACCTTGTGTTTCTAAGGTAAGCACCTTAACCATTACACCAGCCTCCCACCTTAGACTTGTGCGGTCTGTCTCTATCTTTGTGTTTTTTCGGAAAGTCCATGGATTGTTGGCTGATAGGACGCAATTTCGGAATGGGAAGACGGACGACGAATATACCCATCTACAATAAGAGATCTAGAACGAATGGTACTTGCGTTAAAGAGGGCACAGAACCGGCAACGGGAGACATCGTGGTCTGGGCCTAAACAAGTGACGCAGTATAATTGGAAGTCTCGGTGTGGGATTTGGTTTCCACAGACAAGACGATTGTTAACTTTTTCGGACATCATTTAGTGCAAGGAAAAAAGATCTCCAACGGGGTACTTCACTTTAGACGTTTTCAGCTGTAATTCAAACTCTGGTAGCGACCGGCCAGCACACTTGCCATCTGCTTCTGCTACGGGCTCCATGGCACGAAAGACTGATGTAATGGCATCGGCTGCCTTGTTTTGGAGCACTGACTATCTGACGTCAGTCTGCAAGTGACAGCAGCCAACGCAGAAAAACAATGACTCTGGTATTTGGGCCGGCCGAGGGCTACCACAGCAGGGATAACCCACAGGTGATGACTGCAACAGTGAAACACAAAGAGCATCAAATGTTGTCTGGGCCAAAAGGGAGTCACCAGCAAGATTTTGGGAGCATCCCGATTTATCTTGAACAGGACTTTTGGAATGAGCAAAAGGGGAGGGAAAGTATAAAACAAGAAGTTACGTACTCACCATAACGTTCGATGTATGTAGTCCATCTCGCCTCACATTCTTACCCATGGGTTCAGAGCTGAATGTTGGCTCCAACTCGGCCATACTTTTTTTAGCTCAAAGTCTTTCTATTGGCTGGGCTAAGATGGTATCCCATGCTGCACTGCTCTCTATCCCCAGATCTAGTTTGCTGCGAGCACCAGCACTCATTCTCCATGCATAACAACCCCTAAGGAAAGGAAGAACAAACCAAGAATGAAGGGAGCTCTGAAACCAGACCTAACTTCCAGATCCTCCAGGACGGGGGAAGGGGGGGTAAGTAAGAATGTGAGGCGAGATGGACTACATACATCGACCGTTATGGTGAGTACATAACTTCTTGATGTTATGTAGTCCAATCTCACTTACATTCTTACCCGTGGGACAGCGTCCCCAGCACCTAAATCCTGGGAGGCTCAGTGGAAAATACTCCTGAGCACTGTGGAACCAAAGGAAGACCTGCACCTAGATACCACATCTAACTTGCAATGAGTAATAAAGGTGTGAGGAGATGCCCAAGTAGCCACAGCACAAATATCATCCATAGACAATCTGGCCTGAAAAGCTGTAGATATAGATACAGACCGAGTAGAGTGAGCCTTCACCCGGAATGGTAAATCTTTTCCCCCTGAGGAATAAATGAAAGAAATACAATTGGAAATCCACCTGGACAACGTGACTTTGGAAACAGGAGACCCAATTTTGTTTTCCTAAAATGAAACAAACAACTGATCAGATTTTCTGAGGTCTTTCGTTCTGTGCAAATAAAAATGTAATTGTCTGTGCACATCCAACTAATGAAATTTGAATTCTGCCTTGTTTGAGAACTGGGGAAAAAACACTGGCAATTCAATAGATTGGTTAAGGTTACTGACTGACGCCACTTTGGGAAGAAAGGAGGGGTTCGGTCTGAGAGAAACCCTGTCCTTATGAAAAATTAAATAAGGGGGTTTGATTGATAAAGCTTGAAGCTCCGAAACGCATCTGGCTGACGTGATGGCTACCAAAAAGACAGTCTTCCAAGTTAAGAATTTTAAATCTCATGTGGTTGCAGGCTCAAAAGGGGGTGAAGTAAGACCCTGTAGAACAAAGTTTAAGTCCCAAGACATAACAGGTTCCGATACCGGCGGACGAAGTAACAAAGTGCCCTTCAGGAAAGCCTTACAGAGTCTATGTGCCATCAGGCTAGGCTCGTCTGCAACATGAAAGGTAGAAATCGCCGCCAATTGGACTTTAATGGTAGCGGCCGCTGAACCCTGGTTAAAGAGCATAGACAAGAACTCCAATACAGACGAAATTGGAGCTGTGTAAGGGTCAATCTTTTTGGCATGTGCCCAGATTGAAAACCTCTTCCATTTCCTGTAATAAATCTTCCTGGTCGAGGGCTTATGAGAGGAAGATAAAATATGAACCACCTCCGGCGAAAATTGATGAAGCCTAACTAATGACGGAAGTAGAGTAGCCAAGCTGTCAACCGGAGGGTCCGAAGAGAGGGATGGAGCTGCCCTGATATGCGTGTCAGTAAGTCTGGTTGTGTGTCCAGAATCCAAGGAGCGTCCATGAAACAGGGAAGGAGAAAGGGGAACCAAATTTGACGAGGCCAGTGTGGGGCAATCAGAATCATTTTGCTTCCCAAGGATTGCAGTTTCTGAATAACCTCAGACAGCAAGGGGACCAGAGAGAAGGCATATAGTAGGGCCAATCGTGGACTAGAGCGTTCCTGGGTGACTCCCCCTGAGGGGGGATCAACATGAAGTAGCTGCTGCATTTGGCATTGCAGGGGCTGGCAAAAAGGTCGCAGCAAGGCTGACCCCATCTGCGGAAGATCTGCTCCGCAACTTGACAGTTCAGGGACCACTCGTAAGGCATCAGAATAGCTCTGCTTAGCCTGTCTGCGATCACATAGGTCTTCTCCGGAATGTGCGTTGCCACCAGAAAACGTTGGGAAGACACTGCCTGCTGCCACACTCGCATGGCCTCTCCGCAAAGGCGATAAGACTTGGTTCCTCCCTGCTTGTTCAGATACCACAAAACTGAAATATTCTCCGAGTGGAATGCAATAGTCCCGAGAGGAAGAAAACTCTGAAGTACTTGCAACGCTAGCAGCACAGCTCTCATCTCCAGGACATTGATATGCAGATGCATCTCGTGCTCCTGCCATGTGCCTTGGACTGTCCTGCCTAGATAATACCCCCCACCCCATCTGGGAGGCATCCGTGGTCACCATGGCAACCAGGGGCGCAGGAACGAAGGGCTTTCCCGCATTCAGGTTGTCGGTGCGAAGCCACCAACTGAGATCCTGCTTGCACCTGTCTGTGAGTAGAATAGGGTGAGAAAGTGGAAGACGTTGAAGAGACCACTGGGCAAAGAGTAGCCACTGAAGGAGCCTCATATGTAACCTTGCCAGAGGGACTAACATAATCGTAGCAGCCATTGTCCCCAACAGTTGGAGGGCCCATCTTGCCTTCGCTCTTCTCAGAGGGAGCAAGGTGTAAACCTGTTGTTGTAGGACTCGGATTCTTTCCTGTGGTAGAAATGCCCGCATGAGGATGGTGTCTAGTTCAGCGCCTATAAAAGTGACACGCTGTGAGGGCAACAAGGCAGATTTTTTCCCAGTTCAATGTGATGCCCAACTGTTTAAATAGGTTGATAGTAGCGTCCCTGGTCTGAAGTAGTAGATGCCTGGTAGTGGCAGTAAGGAGCCAGTCATCCAGATACGGAAACACTTGGAATCCCTGACGTCTCAAGTGAACAGATGCATTTGGTAAACACCCTGGGGGCTGTGGTGAGACCAAAGGGCAGGGCTCAAAACTGAAAATGACTGGCTCCCAGCCGGAAGCGTAGGTGACTTCTGGATGCCCTGTCCATCTTTATGTGGTAGTAAGCATCCTTGAGGTCGATGGAGCACATCCACACTTCTTTTCCCAACAATGGGAGAATAGACTGCAATGTGACCATTCGGAACTTGGACTTTTGCACATGGGTGTTCAATTGACTGAGATCCAATATGGGTCTCAGGTCCCCTGTCCTTTTTGGCACCAAAAAGAATCTGGAGCAAGTCCCTAATCTGATCTGGTCTGAGGAGACATGCTGGATGGCTCCTTTTTCTAGCAGCTTTGAAACTTCTGAAGCTGCGTAAACCCTTTGACAGGGTGGAACATCCGGGATTTTCTTGATTGGAGGGGGATTTGATGAGAAGGGGATGACATATCCTCCGGAAATTATTCGTAGAACCCATTGGTCCTGGGTGATGTTTTGCCAGGCCTCCGGGAATAATGAGATTCAACCCCCGAATGGCTCCAGAAACGCACAGGTCGGGCCTCCCATCAGGAGCAGCGGTAGGGAGAACCACGAAAGGAATCGTGGTCTCACGAGTTGCGGGGGCCTCCTCTGCCCCTAGGGTGGCGTCTCCCTGAATAACCACCCCCTTCCCTGCCTCTGGAGGGGGGCTCACCTTGTGCACCGGGAAAAAACCTCTGATTTCTTGAACCACATTTTGCCACCCCTCTGGGCCTTGGGATAAGGCCTAGAGGGAAGGGAAAAATGGACTCCTAAGGCAGACAGGGTTTTTCCCTCCTGCTCGCACCTAATGAGAGGTCTTTCACCTTGGTTCCGAACAAAGAGTAACCATCAAAAGGGGCGTCGGTGAATGAAGACTTGAAGGCCTCCGTGAAATGACAAAGGCGCATCCAGGCCTACCTCCCAAGAGCAACTCCTGAACTTGCTGCCCTACTCGCTCCCTCAGCTGCATAGGAGATTAGCCTCATGGAGGAGTTTGCAATGGAATTGAGGGTAGACATCTGAGCGTTGACCGTCTGGGCCACCGCCTCAGAAACATTACCCATGAGAGTATCTCCAAGCTTCCTGAGGAGATCTCTCTGGAGCCGTGTAAAGTGTGATAAGTAATTCAGTGACCGTAAGGTAAAGGTCACTGAAGAAAACGTACACTTCCAGTACCGGTCCATGGTCCTAGACTCCTTGTTAGGGGGACGGACGGTGGAAGAAGTCTCAGCTAATTCCTTCTGGGTGGCAGCTGCCACCACCATGACATCCACAGGGACTCCCTTGGACAGAAATTCCTTATCAGGAGAAGCAGACAAAAATTTATTGGGTCTCCTGGGGACTGGTTCCACAGAGTCAGGGGTTTCCCACACCCTTTGACAAACCAAATCTGGAAGCTCGAAGGGTGGAGATACCCAGGAGGCGGAGGGCTGAGCACCAAAGGCCTTCAGGAAGACAGACTCCTCCTCGGAGGGGCTTTGGATGGCCAGTCACCTCTGTTTCAAAATCTCTAGGATGTCAGAGAAAGAAACATCCTCAGAGGATGACTTAGGGGACCCCTCAGATTCCTCAAGGTCGGTGTCTAATGTGAGAGACTCATCCTGGGAATCTATGTGCTTCCTCTTGCAAGTCTTCTTTCTGGGTGGCTCCTCAAGCAAAAACTCTGAGGGGCCCTCAGAAGTGTGGGGACCACTCGTGAGGGTACCCTGAGGCTTTAGGGCTCCGCTGTCTAGAGATAGATGGCGATCAGAGACCTGCACCGGTGTAGTAGGGGACAGAAGGACTGACCCGCATGATGCCACTGACTACCTGGCCAGCTCGCTCCACATGGCCTCGAAGGCTGGTCCTCCTGAGTCCGAAGAACGACCAGCCTCTGAAGCCAAGACAGGAGTCAGACTTCCCCGTGCCGAAGCACCGAGAGGGAGACTAGGACCCGAGAGGTGTCCCGAAGCCTTTCCCTCAGGTCCAACTGAAGAATCCTGAGTCCTGAAACCCGTGGACGGTGCCGACGGGGTAGGAGCTGATGTCGGCACCGATAAGCCAGGAGGGGCTGTCGGAACTGACCTAGGGACATCACATGGAGCTGAGCACTCCGGCTCCGAAAGCTGAGATGTGCTCTGAGGAGGAAGTATTAAAGCAGGTTGAGGGACCGGCTCCGGAGCCAACTGGGTCAGAGCAGAGAACAATTTTGCCAGTACCGGTGACTGAAGAAGTCTCTGCACCACTCTATCGACGTCCATATCTGATAAGGTCCTGAAAGATTTGAGGACAGAGAAGGAGATAGAGACCTCCTCTCTGAAGGGGACCTGTGAGGAGGGGATACTGGACTAATGCTAGGTGATCGGCTCCGAGCAGGTTCCAACTGACACTTCCTGCGGCCCTGAGGACAATGGAGCCGAGGATGTCAAAGCAGACTGCTATTTTCTCCGGTGGCTCCGAGGAGACTGATGGAGCCGGAGATCTCTTTTTTGTTTTTGAGGATTTTGCCTTGGAGCTGGAAGCACTCTCCAGACCCTCCTCGAAGGAGGGTTTCAGAAGTCCCTTCAAAATCAACTTATTCTTCCTTTCCTGAAGAACTCACAGACTAAAGGCATGACAGAAACTGCACGACTCCTGGAGATGAATCGCTCCCAGACAATACACACAGAGTGTCCATCGGTAATGGACATTTTATAACTGCACCTAGAGCATTTCTTGAAGCCCGAGGGCTTGCGCTCCTTAGTATCGACCAACGGTCAAACAGTCACAAGGTGGGAAAAGCCTACAACAAACAGAATACCACAAGATCTCTAAGTTAAACAATCCTCAGACACAAACACAAGTGGGGAAGGACTAATTCCTATAATTTAAATGGTTTTAGTCCCGGGAAACTTTTATAACACAAGGAAAGCAAGGGGACACACTAGGTCCTCTAAATGAAATGGGCCTAGCCCGTTGGAAACAGCTAGTGGGATACCACAGAAAAAACAATCAAAAACACAACTTTTAAACAATACAGACAAGAACACACAAAATAGCTATTAAAATTGCTTTTTTGCAAAAAACTTCTCTGATAAAGAAGAAAAAGAGTACTTAGCCACAGCCAAGAGTGAGACCACGTCCGAGCTACACGAGCGGCAAACGAGATCTGGGGATAGAGAGAGTACAGTTGTGTACACTTACCATAAATGTAGATGTTTGAGTGTATTCACTGTTGCAGTCATTACATTTGGGTAATCCTGCTGACAGGTTGCCCTCAGTCAGCCTGAACTCCAAAGTCTTGGGACCTGCGTCGGCTGTCGTCGCCCCTTCCCTGACGTCAGGAGTATAAAAGCAGCCGCCAACGCCATTTTCTTTCGTTTTTCTTGCCCCAGATGTCAGGTGCCCCATAAAAGGGTAGTCAAAAGTTATATCTATATATAAAATACCATGCAGCAATATAAACTTTACCTTCATCCACAAGCAAATACACCACATAGGTTGTATAAATCAGAGAAGGAAAGATAGGTTCCATCAGAAGAAAAGTGGGGATGGCGGGTGGGTAACCTGGACTGCAACAGTGAATACACTCAAACATCTACATTTATGGTAAGTGTACACAACTGTACTATGCTCTTCGTGTTTCACTGCTGCAGTCATTACATTTGGGTAGATTCCCAAAGCTATGTTTGGGAGGTTGGAGCTAAACAGCATTAGGAGCGGCTATGAGACCCTGCAGAACTGCAGTGGCAAAGCCTGCCCTGGATTAGAGTAAAGTGGCAGATGATAGTGCTTTGTAAAGGTGTGCACTGAACTCCAAGTAGCTGCCTCTACAATGTCCTTGGTTGGTACACCCCTGAGAAAGGCTGCTGAAGTGGCTGCAGCTCTGGTGGAATGTGTCCTAATGCCCTTAGGCACTGGTTTGCCATGGTATAAGTAGCAGAAACGAATGCAGTGGCCTATCCACTTTGAAATAGTCTGCTTTGAGATAGCCTTTCCTTGTGATCCTGTAGCATATGCCACTAGTAATTGCTCTGTCTTTCTGAAAACTTTGGTTCTGGCCAAGTAGAATCTAAGCAGTCTGTGTACGTCCAAAGAATGCAGAATTCTCTCCCCCTTGTTGTGTGGATTTTGATAAAAAGTTGGCAGATGAATGGTTTGGTTAAGAGCCACACTGGACACCACTTTAGGCATAAATGTTGGGTTTGTCCTCAGGGAGACCCTGTCCAGATAAAAAATGATAAAAGGTTCCACAGCCATGAGTGCCTGTAGCTCTGAAACTCATCTTGCAGAAGTTATTGCTAGGAGCAGAGCGGTTTTCCAAGATAAAAACTTTATATCAGCAGTAGCAGCTGGCTCAAAAGGAGGCAGGGTGAGTTTTTCCAAGACATAGTTGAGGTCTCATGCAGGCATTGGTGATCTCCTTGGAAGCCTTAAATTTTTGGCTCCTCTGTGGTACTGTTTTAATAAGGGATGAGAAAAGATTGGTGGCTCTGCATTGTAACGAGCCGAAATGGCAGAGGCATGAATTTTAATAGATGAGAAAGATAGGCCTTTGTCCAGCATCTCAGTTAAGTATTTTAAAATCTGAGGAATATTTGGCACAGCTGTATCTGTTCCTTGTGCCTGGTTCCAAGCACAGAATCTCTTCCATTTTCCAGCATAAGATTTTCTAGTACTAGGCCGTCTGGCTTCCAAAATGACATCCATCACAGCTTTGCTGAGAGGTGTGTTTTGTATGACTATATTATCAGCCATGCTGCCAGGTTTAAAGTCCTGAACTGGCTGTGCAGGATCTGATTGTTTTGCTGGGAGAGTAGATGCGGTACTTGAGGTAGGGTCCAAGCTGGGCATTGAGACAAGCTCCTTAATATTGGGTACCAGTGCTGGCGGGGCCAGTCTGGAGCAATCAGTATCATCTTTGGCTTCTCCTGTCTGACCTTTAGGAGTACCTTGGGGAGGAGAGGCAGTGGGGGAAAGGCATATATGGACAGGTTTTTCCAGCTGAAGGATAGGTCGTCCACTTTCCATGCTTGTCTGTGATAAATCCTTGCGCAGAATGTCTTTAGTTGGTAGTTGTGAGGGGAGGCAAATAGATCTATGTCCGGGCATCCCCATTTCCTTGTTATCATGCTGAAGACTTGTGGATCCAGCAGCCACTCGTGGGGATCCATGAGGTTTCTGCTTATTTCGTCTGCCAGAGTATTTTTCCTTCCTGGCAGGAACTGTGCCTGCAGATGTACTTGGTAAGTCAATGCCGTGTCCCACAAAGTCATGACTAGTCTGCAAAGGGGGTAAGTATGCGTGTCCCCCTGCTTGTTTATATACCACATGACTGTGGTGTTGTCTGTCTTTATCAGAAGTTGTCCTGGATTAAGTAGGTCCTTGAAGGCTGTCAGCGCATTTTGAACAGCTAGCATCTCTTTTAGATTGATATGTAAATGCGTTTTGTTTGAGGTCCATGCTCCCTGAATGCATCTTCCTGCCATGTGGGCCCCCCAGGCATAATCTGACGCATCCGTTGTTAGTGTCTGCCTGGCTGGGTGTAATGTGAACAGCTGTCCCTTGTTTTGGTGACAAGCCTTTGCCCACCATCGAAACTCCTGTTGTAGGCAGGGAATGAGAGTAATTATAGTTTCCAGGCTGTGACAATGTTGAGTCCAAACACTTTTTAGGTACCACTGAAGTTTCCTCATATGCAGTCTTGCATATGGAATTAGTAGGATGCAGGATGCCATGTAGCCCAAAGCCTGCAGAATTTTTCTTGCAGATAACTGGGCCTTTGTTACTAACATTTTGAAATAGGTAGTCAGTTGCCTTTGTCTGGTGTGAGATAAGCCATCCGGACAGTTGAATTGAAGCTTGCATCCAGGAATATTATATCTTGAGAGGGTACTAGTTTTGATTTATTTTCGTTGACTGTGCACCCTAGACATGTTAGAAGTTTTTTTTCACAAACGCCAGATGCTGTAGAAGGATGTCCTTGTTCTCTGCTTGAATTAGACAGTCGTCCAAGTAAGGATATATTTGTATTCCTCTTTGTCTGTAGAATGCAATTACTGGTGCCAGGCACTTTGTAAAGACCCCGGTCGCAGTAGATAAGCCAAAGGGCAGTGCAGAGAATTGGTAATGCATTGAGCCAGCCTCGAATCTGAGGTATCTTCTGCAGATTTGTCTGATTGGGACACGCAGGTATGCCTCTTTTAGGTCTAAAGTTACAAGCCAAGCATTCTTGCCCAGAATGGGCAGAAGCTGCTGCAAAGTTAACATTTTGAATTTTGATATATCCAGGAATGTATTTAGAATCTATTGGTCCAGTATTGGCCTCCAGGCCTTGTCTTTTCTGGGTACCAAGAACCGTCTTGAGTAAAATCCTTGTCCCCGCTCTTGCTCTGGCACTTGAATGGCCCTCATGTCCATGAGGGATGAGACTTGTTTTTCTGCCTCTGCCCATTGATTTTTTGGCAGATCTGGCCAACCATTTGCCTTTGGCAGGGTATGGAAATGGAACTTGTAGCCTTGTGACACGATATTTAGAACCCACTTGCCATGGGTTATAATGTGCCAATTTTGTGAAAAAAGTGCTAATTTTCTCCCTAAGGGTGCTGCCAGGAAATAAGTGCTTGGTGCACGCTGGGGGACGTCATTGGGACTGTTTCCTGTAAGGTTGTGATTTGTCTTCTCCACTTTTGGAGGTAGAAGCACCTCATTGCTTTGACCTGTATGAACATTGCGCCTGAGATCTGCCTCTTGGGCATCTGGGTCTGCCCCTTTGAGGTCCATCTGACACAGGAAAGGACCAATTCTTTGTTGGCCAGTGTCTACTAAACCTAGGTGGCTGTTACTTGTAAGAAATCTTTGACCGTTTGCATAGATTTAGCCTTGTCCTCCATTGTCCTCCATTTTCTTTAATACCTCTTCTGCCTTAACACCAAACAAAGTATCATGCTGTAAAGGTTCATCTAATAATTTAACTTTAACATGATCAGGCAGATTTTGTTCCTTTAACCAAGCATGCCTTCTAATTACAAAATCTGTAACTGCGGCTCTGCAGGAGGCCTCTAAAGAATCAAAACCACATTGCAAAGTATGCTTTCCAACTTGTTCAGCTGCATGCAATATATCCTGCATTTACTTGTTTTCTGCACAGAGTTTAACATTTTCTGTTTAAGCAATGCCATGACATGTTGCTGATATTTGACCATAAGAAACTGACAGTTTAAGGCCCTTATAGCCAAGGTAGCAGATGTGTAAACCTTTTTTCCCCATCTATCCAGTGCCCTAGAATCCCTGTCAGAAGGGGTAGGGTTTTTTGAAGCGGAAGCCTCAACTCCCTTGGGACCCTGAGAAAAAGTTTCTGGATCTGCAGCAGGGTTTTTAAAAAGGAATTTATGTCAGTCAGGAACCCTGTAATATATATCAGGTTCAACAAGAGCTGGAGGCAAGGAATCAGGGATAAGGCTAGACACCGAAAACACATCTACAATGTCTAACACAGGAGGGATGGCTAGTGGCTTGTGCTGAGGTAGTAACAGGAAATCCCTGAGCCTCTTTTTAGACTCTGAAAAATCTTGGCTCTCCCAGTGGAAATGCTCCCTCATGAGGAGAAGCTGAAGGTATGGATTCTTCAGCATCAGAATCCTCATAGGGGGAAAAGAATATTCCTGATCAGAAGAGGAATCAGAAGAAATGGAAACCTGATCTGAAGATTCATAGTCTGTCTCTTGCCTAGGCCTCTTTATCTGGAGGAGTTTGGGAACCCCTGATCAAGGTAATCAAGTCTTCGGCCATTTTGAGCATCTGTTTTTTGGGCATGGAGGCCTGTCCACGTGGCTCTTGAGTTTGCTTCTTTGTCTTTGAAGGTGCTTTAGTTTTGGTAGTCAGTTTAATGTATAGATGTTTGGGTCTGAACACACCCTCAGAAGCCGGTGCCTGTTCAGCGGCTCTGGACCCATCTGAAGGATTAGCGTCCGAGGCTCCAATACCTTGAGTTTCCAGCGGCATGGCAGACTCCACGTGGGAGTCGGTAGCGGCCTGCGACTCTAAAGTAGTGGTCGTCAGGGGTTGTGAAAGCGCCTCACTGAGAACCAGCGAACCGGCGACTGGCTTAGGAGACGATTCGTCGTCGGTTTTGGGCCTCGGCTGTCTTTCTTTTTCTTTGCCTTTTTTGTGAACTCCGGTAGTTGGATGGCTTTCTGACAACATTTCTGGATAATTAAATCTGCGTCCAAAGTAGTTTAAAGCAAAATCATACCGACGCTTAATAGTGCGTTGGTTAAATCTAGCACAAAACCGACAACCCAGAAAATTATGATCAAGACCTAGGCAATGAATACAGTAAGAATGAAAGTCCTTATGAGGTATTTGCTTCCCACAAGAAATACAATTATTAACTTTTTCTGACATCGGTTCTGGAGCAAGAAAAAAAGTTTCCCCAACAGGATACTTAGCTTTATAGAAGACTTCGGATCTGAAATTCGAACTCGAAAATCTCAGGAGTCGGCCGTCCGGCACTTGCGAACTGCTTCTGCTTCGGGCACCTTGCGGCAAGAAAGACTAAAGAAAATGGCGTTGGCTGCTTCTTTTATACCCCTGACGACCTGATGTCAGGGAAGGGGGCGACGACAGCCGACGCAGGACCCAAGACTTTGGAATTCAGGCAGACTGAGGGCAACCTGCCAGCAGGATTACCCAAATGTAATGACTACAACAGTGAAACACGAAGAACATCAGTGCAGCATGGGATACCATCTTAGCCCAGACAATAGAAAGACTTTGAGCTAAAAAAGTATGGCCGAGTCGGAGCCAACATTTGGCTCCGAACCCACAGGTAAGAATGTAGGCGAGATTGGACTACATAACATCATATACCCTTCCAGTAAAAAGAGAGGGTGCCCACCTTCCAGTCCAGAGGACATAAGGCCCTGGGACAAAAGATAAAAGTCTGTTCATAGGGGAGGCAAACAGATCTACTTGGAGTACCCCACTAGTGGGCAATGTCTAGATGCCTGTGAAGCATCCACTTGTGGAACTGTGATATGCACATGCTCTGAGAGTCTAACACAATGTTCTGACCTGAGGGAATGTAAACTGCCTGAAGTGTCACTTGATACTGGATAGCTAGCTCCCACACTTAAAAGTGCTAACCTGCAGAGGAGATACGATCTTGTTCCTCCCCTTACTTGTTGACATAACACATCACTCTGGTATTGTCTTCTAAGAACCTTAAAGGGCTCCTGGAGTGAAGAGAAGATGAAATGCTTGAAAAGCAACCAGAAGCGCACTCATCTCTTTCACACTGATGTGATCTTTCTTTTGTTGAAGTGACCAGAAGTCCTGCACTTTTAGTCAGCCAAAGGAAGCCACTATCCCAAATCTGAAGTGTCTGTGAACAGCTCCTGAGAGGGGAGTGGAGATTGAAAAGGAAGCCCTGGATTGAGTGACAACTGCTGAATCCACCACTGAAATTCTAGAGTGAAGCATGGAAGAAGAGGAACACGGAAATCTAGAGGATGAGTGAGCTAAAGGCAGACTGACTTTAGAAACCACTGAAGCTTTCTCATGTGGAGTTTGGTTAGAAGGAGCATAGGAATGGTGGAGGTCATGAAACCCAGAGCTCTCAAATTTCCTGGCTATGACTGAGGCCGAGGAAGAAGGGAATGAAAGAAGGCAATGAGAGATAAGGAGGCAAGGATGCCAGCACTGGAACATTCTGGATCCCGCAACCAAGTAAAACATGATCCTGAGAAGGAGTCAGGAGGGACTTTAGGAAATTTCTAGTGAACCCCAGGGTTTGCAAAAAAGAAATAGCAAAGTGAAGATGCTGCAGTAGTACCTCTGGAGAGGAGGCCTGAAAAAGTAGGTCATCTATGTAGGAAAAAAGACCTGTAACCCCCTTAGCCTGCAAAAAGCAATCACAGGAGTGAGAAATTTGGTGAATACCCTTGGGGCAGTAGAGAGGCCAAAGGGCAAAACTGAGAACTGAAAATGCCAAGAAGTAACAGAGAAACGTAAAAACTTCCTCAAAAGGAGATGAGTACAGATATGAAAAATAGCATCTCTGAGGTCCAGAGAAACTAGAAAAGCTTGAGGAAGTAGCAGAGAAAACCATGTCTGAAGGGACAACATTCAAAAAGAAGGGACCTTCAAAAGGGTGTTTAGGTGAGAGAGAGCCAGAATGGGTCTCCAAGTACCCTCTTTCCTGGGGACCAAGAACATTCTGGAATAAAACCCCTCACCTCTTTGGGAAACTGGAGCTTCCTGAACAGTTCCCTAACCCTGAGTCAAGAGACCGTGAGGGACCTCTTGGGAAAAAAAAAAGGCCAACTGCTCCTGAAGGGGCTGAGGACTGCCCATGAAAGGGGGAAGAGATTTCCAGACCAAGACGTATTCTTGACGAACAATGGAAAGAACCCAGTAAGTTTGAGTAATCTTTAACCAAACAGGAAGAGACAGGAAAAGAGAAAGAGTAATGTGGTAGAGAAGAACAGGAAAGTCAGACAGCGCCTGGTTTTTCAGGAATAGTAGATTTCTGTGCTAAAGGACTCTGGGCAACCACAGCATGAGGAGCCCTTCTACTGCTCTTCTTACCTTTGGGGGGAGGGTATGACTGTCTACGATTAAAGGTGTCTTATAAGGGTAATTTCTTTGGAATTTGGGTAAAGGAGAAACGAAAATATGTTTTAGATCTTGTAAGGCTTACCCTTTTCCTGTAGGGACTTAAACAATTCTGCTGCAGCAGCACCAAACAAATGCTTGTTATCCAGAGGGGCATCCATCAACCTAGCCTTAATATCACTCAAAGGTTGAAGGCTAAGCCAGGAATATCTCCTCAACACAGAACCAAAAGCAGCAGCACTAGAAGCACCTGCTGCATCACAACTCCATTTAATAGAATGGTGAGCCACCTGGGAAGAACTCCCTAACAGGGGGAGAGCAGATGTCTTCCCCTCAGAGTCAAGAAGGTCAAAAATAACCTGACAGGCCTGAGATAGAACAGCCAAAATATATCTTAGCATATGGGTCTGATGGGTGGCCGCGGTGGTTAGCATTGCTGCCTCACAGCAAGAGGTTCTCCTGTTCGATCCTCGGCTGGAGTGAGTTCTGTGCGGAGTCTGCATGTCCTCCCTGTGGTCGCATGGGTTTCCTCCAGGTGCTTCGGTTTTCTCCCACATCCCAAAGACATGCTGTAGGTGGATAGGACACTCTAAATTGGCCCTAGGTGTGAATGCCTACATATGTGTGCCTTCTGTGAAAGGTTGAGCACCGGGCTGGCAACTCGACATCGTAAAACTCCACTGCCAATCATAAGCCGACAGTTGATTCACTGTGGCGACCCCTAACCAGGGAAATCCGAAAGCAGAAGAAGATGGGTCTGATAATTCACAGCCCTAAAAGCAAGGTTAGGCGAGGTAAACACCTTCTTACCCAGTCTTTCTGTAGTTCAGCTGTCTTTATTAGAAGAAAGCAACTTTGTAAAAGGCAGTAAGCTTGATGGCTTGTCATATGCCACAGACACCACAGAAGGGATAGCAGAGGGGCACTTATAAAGGAACTTGCAATCATCAGGCACCTCATAAAAACCTATCAGGCTTTTTAGGAGAAGGGGTCTGGGAATCAGGAGCCTGAGATGCAACAGAAAATGCATACAACACAGGTTCCCAAAGTGTGCGGCGTGGCACCCTGGGGAGTCACGGCTTCCTCACAGGGGCGCCACGAACTAATAAGCTTAGTTACTAAGCTTATTAGTTTGCAGTTTATTTTGCAGCCGCTAGACAGTTAACCCGTGACTAGTTGACTAAACAGTAAATCTACTGCAAAACCAATATTTTAATTGGAAATGATATACTGATTTCAAATAGTAGCGCAGTAAATACATCCCATTTAACAAAATTACTGAAAATTCTTACAAACTGATCAAGTTGTTCAGATCAGGCTATTAAATTAGATTAGCATCTAAAGCAGATGGCAGCAACAAGTTGTTCTTCAAGTTTGTCAGATGACCCTTGTTAACTACCAGCCCAGGTGCTAAAGGAGCTGATTGGGAGAAGGGGTCAAATAATTACATTTTGTCTTTTAATGGAGGGAAGGTGTAGGAGTGGGTTGGGTTTCATCTAATATCATGGTTCCAAGTAGAGGGTGAGAATTTCTGAGAGAGGCAATTACAAGTAAACGGAAGGGCAGAGCAATTTAGTGACATATAAAAGTGCTGGCACTAAACCTTTCTTAGAATGCAGTGCGAACACTCACCTAGGAGCATTCATCTAGCCTGCTGGGAGAGAGTAAGCATATCACTCTAAGGTCAAAAGTCATTATGAGATGCATCAGAAAGGCTGAACCAGAGATTTTCTCCTCTCTGCTTCCTAAAATCTGCTTTACAATGGACCTCCCTTCACCCAAGTATGGCTGGAGCGGATGGCTCCCAGTCTGTGGGGTGAGTATAAACTGGATGGGGGGAACCTAAAGATAGAGGACAAGCACCAGACAGCAGCACATAACACCACCACAGGAAAAAAATTACAAAATCTATGCCAGAAATCTAAAATGGAAAAATGATAATGTAAAAGATTTTTAATAAACAAAGCTACAGTATAGGATCCTCAATTGATAGCAGATACTCTTGCAGAATAATTCTGATCCTTCCAAAATCTAATGCTGTAAGTGTGCTCATTTAGCATGGTCTCTTACCCCTACAGCAGGCTGCGTCAAAGAAGAATCACAATAAGTTAGGACTTTGGGAACGGATGCCTTACAGGTTTGCATCACGGTGAAAAGGGGCTTTGGATCAGCTCAATTACCTGATCAACAAAGAGAAGTAAATAAATAGGGCAGTCCAACAAGGCATCAGGCAAAGTCTTTATCTGGTTACAATGAGAACAAAGTTGTTCTGTATAACATTTATATTTCATTTCCCTCAACATCCAGTTTCCCTAAAGAAAGTCTGCACAAAAAAAAGTCTACACACTCCAACCATCCCTGAAATCTCTGCTTCCTTCTAGCTATGCTCTGTTTAATATTTCCATGAGTATATCTCCCTGATCCTATTAAAAAGAAATTCACAAGATTTCTAAGTATAAATATCTTCTTATTTTAGGAAAAAGCATCCAAAGAGAATTTCCAGTACCTAATTTTCTTAAAAAAATCCAACTGCTCTCCTATACATGAGGATCTCTTCCTTTTCTTACTCTCATCAGGGAATGTTGTTGTTGTGTCTTTCGGCTTTTCTAGGTTAGGGGTTGCCACAGCGGAACTCCGGTCCACTATTGATTGGTAGTTGATTTTTTTACGTGCCGAGTTACCAGCCCTGACGCACAACCTTCAATGAAGGCACACCCATTCATGCATGTCTCCACGCAGAAGACGCTCTAGCTGAGAATCGAACCGGACAGCGTCTTACTGTGAGGCGACAACACTACCGCAGCACCATCATCGCGGTACTCTCATATCTCAGAGAATGTAAAGCATAGAAAACCACAAAAAAAATATAAAAAAAAATAAAGAATGCAAAAAAGTACAGGCTGGAGAAGCCCAAAACTCACTCACTCTGCCTTATTACATAGAACACCTCTTTTCACAGGATTTAAATGAGATTCACAAATTACTGAAAATTAAGTTAACTTTTTTTCCAAAGTAGCAGGAAACAAGAAAATATTCTCCAAGTATGTGTGTTATTTATTTTTACCTAACACTTTTAATTAAAAGAAATATTAGCCATTTCGTAAAGTATACTTGTTAGAATTTGACGGGGGGGGCACCTTGGGAAAACCTGGATTCAACAAGGGAGCCGAGAATCAAAAATGTTTGGGAACCACTGGCATACACCAAAGCAGCCAGAACAGGTGGAACAGTAAAAGGCCTAGGAGATTCCATTTGCAGAAGCTTGTTATACCTCTTGTGAATCTCAGACACCTGGGCACAATCACTTTTGAAAAATTCCATCATTCGGGAAATTGCGTCCCCAAAGGAAAAGTCCTCAAAAGGAGAGCCAGGACTAGCAGACTTCTCTTCCTCAGAACCATAGACTAAGGGAGAAGGAATATGGGAAGAAAAGGCAATGGATTCCTTATCTGAATCCTCCTCAGCCTTCTCAGAGGAATTTTGTTCCCTAGGCCACTTTAGAGGAGTGGAAGACCAAGGGGGAGCTGGGACAGAAAACCCCATGAGGACACTTCAAAGCCACAAGGGCATTAAACAAAACCGGACTTAAAATCTGCCATTCACTCTGAGGGTCCTTAGGTGCAGGAGAAACACATTTAGTTTTTTGTTTCTTCTTTAAAACGGACATCACCCTTGTAAAACTTAGAAGGCTCAGACCCCATACGACACTCTATAATGGTAGTTGTTACCTCCTCCCTAACCAAATTCTGAGGAAGGCCCTTTGGAAATAATCAGCCGTGGTTCCCCCTGAACACCCGAAGTGGACATCTGCAAGGTCACCAGGAATGTCCGCAACGCTGGAGCCATGTCAGCTTCTGAAGCAATTGTGGCAAAGGAATCCAACAACGGAGCCTGGCATTCTTCTGGGATTTCACTAGCCTCAAGAGAGACATCCAGTGGAGGTAGCACTGCCAAAGAATGAGACCTAGCCTTCATGGCCTTCTTCACAGACAGCCAACCCTCAGATAGTGAAGTTCCTTCCATAGTGTCTTTTGCTAAAAGCTTAAGATGTTGTTTTTCTACGTATGCTGCATTCAGCAATTTTTACCTATGGTGGAATTTTCTCCAGGTTTCCCTTTTTGAAAGCATGCCTCACAAATCAATAACGCTACAAGAAAAGCAACCACCACCATTACTTTAAGTCAGAAACCAAACATAACAGAAGCAATGAAGATTATTTTTAAAAGCAGAACAGCCAAGAAAGAGAGCAGTACACCACCCGAAAGCATCCCAAACCAGAAAAGGTGAGGTGGCAGAGGGATAAAGCCCTGACTACGACTCAGGTGATCCCAATTAGATTAGTGGCAGAGAAGGGTTGGACGTGCCCATTCAAAGTAGAAGGGTGCTGCTTGATACACTCTCTAAGGGGAGGCATGGTCCAAAGAGGGGAGTTGCCCTCAAGACATAATCAATGAGCATGGGGGGCCCAGAAATGGAGTGGGTAGGTCATAAAAAAAAATCCCCCCTTACCCAGACAGAAGTACAAGCGATCTGAGCCCCCAAAAACACCCTCAGGATCCACTAACGGCCCCAGTAAAATTGCAGCAAGTCCAGGGAGTTGGAGAGTAGCTGGTAGATGCAGCATAGACATTAGGTACTGGGGTCTGGGCGAGTAAAAATCAAGTCCGAGGAGACCAAAAAAGGGAGGGCAAGAAAACACTCAAGATCCAGGGAGAGAGTAGTAACAGAAAAAAACATTTTTCAAATGATAAAATAAAAGAGCCGACTGAAATGAAGCAATGTCAAAAGTCTAAATGAGCAAATGGTAACTTGCAGACTTTAACTCAGAAATTTTTACCACATAAAGAATTTTACAGCCCGAAGCAGTTTCTCAGATGTGACTGGTTGCTAACATAACAAAACAGATTTGGAGAGAAAGACACTCCACTCCGGTTCAGCGTTATGGTGAATGAGTAAAGGTTCAGTGGCCTGGTAAAGTTTCAGATGCTAAGCTACCGAATGCCTAATAGCATTAAACGGGCCTCCTCGTGTCAGATCCATTGCTTTTCCTCTGTGTATAAATAAGCACATCTACTTGGAACGCTTGTGCATATGGGGTGTGCCTGTCTGTAAGAATGCATGCGAGTAACTGTCTCCTTACTCCAAGGCAAATGCAATGGAAGAAAGGACCCTTCAACCAAGAGTGCAGCAATCTCTCTATTCATATGCAGTGGCATGAACCACAGGCATCAAAGCTACTGAAATAAAAGACTAAAGTTGTCACAGACTAAGGGGGGCATAGGCATTATTCAATGCGAAGTGTACCGATGGGAGAGGTTAAGGGTAGATGCATTTGTTTTGCTAGTGCAATAGGCTTTCTTGAATATCAAATGACTAGAACATTTCCCCCTTTTACTTTCTAATTTACTTCTAGTACTGAACATCACAGTACAGACAGTGAATGGTGTGTATGCAGCAGATGTAGCAGCAACAGGACAGTTTACCAAGGGGGATAACAAAACAAATTTCAGGACTAGCATCCAACAAACAATGAAAGGGGCAGAATGATAAACACTCCGAACCACTGAAAGTGTTTCCAAGACCAGCTCATCCCCCTCTCTCCCCAAACCAAATTCTACACAGTTGACAGCAAGAAAAAATAAAATAAAATTAATTCCCTATTACTAAAATAGGCCTATCCAAAGCACATGCAAAGCACCACAAGATTACATTGGCTGGTTCAATTTATAGTTCAGTAATTTGCATTAGCTGCCATTTCTGCTTTGCATAAGCTGTGAGATGAGAACGTCAGCTATCTACTGACTGACATACTGACAACTAAAGTGTGCAGAAGTCATATGAAGCACATTAACTAGTCTAACATGAATATAGTTTGCCTTTATTAACCGGAAGTTAACAAAAGAGAGAACACACACAAAAAGTAACTGGCATTACGAGCTAGCAAGAGATCTTATCCATAACAACTTTTTAAAGGTGTACCATGCCTTCCAAGATGAAAAATACTACTACAGGGCCAAGTCCATTACAAAGTCAGACACTGACCACAATTCAGTATCAAAATATGCTGCATTATCAACAAAATGCAATCATAAGGGTATAAAGACATTAATTAAATGTTGCCAGTCTCTAGAGGAACTTGAAGCATAAAGCCTTGCAGACTAATTAACATAAACCAATAAAACAAAACGTCATCTTTCAGGCTAAACAAAACACCACCCAACCTTTTAATGCGCACCTGACAGATTCTCTAAGAACGTACTTCCTGATAACTTCTGCAGTAGACTTAGGCAAATGAAGGGCATCCTATATCACATTTTAGGAGACAGTATGCATGCACAATCAATAGGATAGTACATTCTGAATCTATGTTTAGGTCAGAAAATGTGTTTTCACAAGCATCAAGTCAATTAAGATAATGTGACCATCTTGAAGTAGTGTACTGCTTGGAATACAGCTATAGCCAGGAAAGCAATCTCTGGACAAATTAAAGCAAAGGTGAAGTCAAAGACAGAAAATACTTTTCCAGGCATTCAAAAAAAATTGCAGTTCACTGTCTTTACATGCAGAACCACACAGAACTTGCAGAACTTTTAATATATGCTAAAGTGTAAACAAAAAGTTTGATATTTTGAATTGTTTTCAGTTTTGCTTCTTAGCTACTTGCTTCCACTCGCCTCCTTAGATAATTCCACCACAGGTAAAAACTGCTGAATGCAGCATAGATATTAGGAGAAGAACTGACAGTACAATGCAACTACAGCAGTGCTACAAGACACAGTTGTACTGTACAATTACTGCTGGCTCAAGAATTCACACCAAAGCCAAACACTGCCAACTATTTTGGCCTGCAGACAACATGAGTTGAATACTCTGGCATCAAGACCAGCTGCATTAACATCAGCACAGAATGCTCAAGCATGAGTACTAATCCCACAGCGACTAGACAGAAAGGTCCACATTGTAAAGTATGTTTTCCAACTTGTTCAGCTAAATGCAATAAATCCTGTAAATCTTTATTTTCCACACAGTCAGAAATTAACATCATTTTCTGTTTAAGCAGCCCCATGATATGCTGTTGATATTTAAGCATATGAAATTGACAGTTTAAAGCACTGATTGCCAAGGTTGCAGAAGTGTAAACCTTCTTACCCCATCTATCCAGTGCCCTGGAATCTCTATCAGAGGGTGTAGGATTTTTAGCAGGAGAGGCCTTAATGCCCTTGGGACCCTGAGAAATAGTTTCAGGATCTGCAATAGGATTTTTGAAAAGGAATTTGTGGAAGTCAGGAACCTTGTAGTATCTGTCTGGCTTACAAGGAGCCGGAGGCAGAGAATCAGGAGCCATACTAGATTCTGAAAAAACATCATCAACAATGTCTAGAACAGGAGGTATAGCCAAAGGCCTGTGCTGAGGAAGAAGAGGAAAATCTCTAAGTCTCTTTTTAGATTCAGAGAAATCCTAACTTTCCCAGTGGAAATGTTCCCTTAAGGTATGTAAAGTTTCCCCAAAAGAAAAATTCTCAGGGGGAGAAGCAGAAGGAATGGAATCTTCTGCATCAGAGTCCTCATAAGTAGGTATAGACAAATCCTGTTCATTAGAAGAGTCAGAAGAAATAGAATCCTGTTCAGAAGAATCATAATCAATGTCTTGCCTAGGCCTCTTAGAAGGAGGGGGTTGGCTACCCCTGATCAGAGTAATTAAATCTTCAGCCATTTTGATCATGTTTTTTAGGCATAGGGATCTGCACATGTGGCCCAGGCGTCATTTTCTTAGACACAGATTTAGATTTTGGCCTTAGTTTTGAAGATGGCGTCGGTCTAATATGAAAATCTGTAGGCCTGAAAACACCCTCAGAAGCCAGTGCCTGCACAGCAGCTCTGGACCCATCTAAGGTAGAGACATCCGCAGGTTCCACAGTTGAAGCATCTTGCAGCACACCGGACTCCGAATTGGTCTCAGTAGAGGCCTGCAAATCAAAAGTAGCTGGTATCAGGGACTGCGAAAGCACCTCACTGATTACCGGCGAACTGGTGACTGGCTTAGGAGAAGCATTGTCAGTTTTGGACCTCAACGGTCTGTCTCTGTCTTTTTCTTTGCATTTTTTTAGGTATTCCGGTAGTCGGATTGATAACTGACGACATTTCTGGATAATTAAATTGTGAGCCAAAATATTTAGAAGCAAAAATATACCAATGTTTAATAGTGCGTTGATTAAATTTAGCACAAAACCGACAGCAAGGTACGTTGTGGTCAGAGCCTAGGCAAGGAATACAGTACAAATGAAAATCCTTATGAGGTATTTGCTTCCCACAAGTAATGCAATTATAAACTTTTACTGACATTGGTAAGGAGCAAGAAAAAGTTTCCCAACGGGGTACTTAGCTTTTAGTTGAAGACTTCGGTTCTGAAACTCGAAAATGAAAATTTCAGGAGTCTGCCGACCGGCACTTGTGAACTGCTTCTGCTTCGGGCACCGCTCGGCAAGAAAGACTGATGTAATGGCGTCAGCTGCATGTTTTATACCCCTGACAACCTGACGTCATGGAAGAAGGGACAGCAACCGACGCAGGACCCAAGACTTTGTTAATCAGGCCGACTGAGGGCAACCTGCCAGCAGATTACCCAAATGTAATGACTGCAACAGTGAAGCACGAAGAATATCCATGTAAACCATGATCGCTATAAGACCCAAAAAGTAGGGAGACAGATGGCAACTGGAATGATTTGATTTTGGAGGATCAGACTTTGAACTGAAGTTGAATCCTGTCTGGAGGCAGAAATGTTCAATAACAAAGAATATCCAGAGTACACATGATAAATGCTACCATCTGCAAGGGCATCAACTATAATTCCGTACTGTTCACGGTGATTCCCAAGGGATGGAACAGAGCCAGATGATTGTGTCTTGTTCCTAGTTGCCCCAACTATGGATGCTCTCATGGCAAGCAGTGATCCAAATATGGTCAAGCTTTTAAATTCTGCAGTCTCTCTTTTGCTGCAACAATGGGCATGAATTTAGTGAAAAACTGGTGGAAGGATGGAATGTGATGAGCCCAAATGGTACAATTCTGCATTGGTAATAACTGGACTCATGAGCAGTTTTGATATTAAAATTAGGCATCTTGGAGGACCAAAGAGCACATTCAGCTCATGCAAAAGGATTGTTTTGAAATGTAATGATGATCCCTGAATTAACTTACCCCTTTCATTACGCTTTTTGATCACCTCAGCAAATGAGCCAAAAAGTGAATTTCTATCCAAAGGACAAATTAAAATTTCATTATTCACATCCTTTTAGGAGGTTCTGAAAATGCAGCCAGGCAAACCACTTTGCAACAGTGCCAGAGGCTATAGCTCTGGTAGTAGTATTAACGGAGTCCAACACATACTGTAAACAAAAAGCAGTGACTAGTACAATAGAAGAAAAGTACAGTTTTGTACCTACCATAAATGTAGATGTCCGATAGGAATGCATCTGCAGTCCTTACAAATGGGTTGTCCTGTCGTCAGGCAGCCCTTCGGTCGGCCGGATTCCAAAGTCTGGGTCTGGCCTCGGCTGGTGTCGCCTTCACCCGACGTCATAGCTGCAGTTATTCGGGTATAAAGGCATCAGCCGACGCCATTTTCCTCAGTGTTTCTTGCCCCAGATGCCAGGTGCCCTCTTGGAAGGCTAAATTTGGATAAATGCCAATGATTCCAAATAGTAGTGAGCAAACACAACAAATAAGCATGTATGTACATATATACAAAGAAATACACCATAATAGATTCCCCCAGCTAGCTATAAGATGGGAAAATACCCTAGGAGCACCACAGAGGGGAAGGCGGGTGGGTAATCCTGACTGCAGATGCATTCCTATCGGACATCTACATTTATGGTAGGTACAAAACTGTACTATGTCCTTCAAGGATGCATCTGCAGTCCTTACAAATGGGTAGAATACCATAGCCAAACTGGGGGAGGTGGACAAATAAAGTTATGGTGTAGTTAGGATCCCTTGCAAAACAGCAGTGGCAAAGCCTGCTCGGGATCTAGAGTATAAAGGCAAATTATAATGCTTGGCAAATGTATGCACGGAGCTCCAAGTAGCAGCTTCTAAAATGTCCTTGGTAGCCACTCCTCGTAGAAGGCTGTGGTAGTGGCAGTTGCCCTTGTAGAGTGAGGCCTGATGTTCTCTGGAGTTTTCTTTCCATGGTAGGAGTAACAAAATCTAATGCAATTTCCTATCCACTTGGAGATTGTCTGTTTTGAAATTGCTTTTCCTTCCCTTCCTGTTGCATATGCTACCAGTAGCTGGTCAGTTTTTCTATTGCCCTTGGTCCTGTCCAGGTAGTAGCGTAATTGTCTATGTACATCCAAGGTATGTAGCAGTCTTTCTCCCCTGTTCTGTGGGTTAGGGAAGAATGTAGGTAGGTGGATAGCCTGATTTAAAGAAACTCTGGAAACCACCTTAGGCATAAAGGAAGGATTTGTTCTCATGGACACTCTATCTTGATGGAAGATTAGGAAGGGTTGCACTGCCATCAATGCCTGAAGTTCAGATACCCTTCTTGCTGAAGTGATTGCCAGCAGGAAAGCAGTCTTCCATGATAAGTATTGCAATTCTGCTGTTGCTGCTGGTTCGAAAGGAGGAAGTGTCAATTTTTCTAGCACAAAGTTCAAGTCCCATGCTGGTAATGGTGGTTTCCTAGGAGGCTTTACATTTTTAATTCCTCTCAGAAACTGTCTGAGCAGAGGATGTGAGAAGACAGGAGGATCCAAGGCGTATTCTGCTGAAATAGCTGATGCATGAATCTTGATGGAGGAATAGGACAGGCCTGTGTGGAAGAGCTCTGCCAAGTATTCCAGAATGTTAGCTATGTTTACCAGTGACACATCTTCTCCTTTCAGTACTCCAAATGAGATATCTTTTCCATTTTGCGGAATAATTTTTTCTTGTTGAGGGTCTGCGAGCCTCAAGGATAATGTCTTTAACCCTTTGGGATAAATTTGGGTTAATTGGTCTTATGCAATGTTCCAGGCAGTCAGCTGCAGAGTTTTCAGGTTTGGATGCAGATTGTTGTAGTTGTTCTGTGTTAACAGCAAGGGAACCAGGGGTGGTGGCCATATTTGTTCCCGAGACATGCTCCTCAGTAATGGATACCAATGTTGCCTTGGCCAGTCTGGAGCTATCAGAATGATCCTTGGATGGTCCTCTTTGATCTTCAATAGCACTTTGTGCATCAAAGGAAGTGGTGGGAATGCATATGCTGTCAGGTTTTTCCAACTGAAGGATAGGGAGTCCACCTTCCAAGCAAGTGGGTGGTACGTCCTTGTGCAGAATTTCTTTAATTGGTGATTGCGTGGGGATGCAAATAAGTCTATTTCTGGGAGTCCCCATTTTCTTGTAATGGTTTTGAAGATGTCTGGATGCAGCATCCATTCGTGGGCATCTGTGGTAGTCCTGCTTAAAATGTCTGCTAGAATGTTTTCTTTTCCTGGTACAAAAATTGCTTTTAACTGAATGTTGTAGCTCAGGGCCACATTCCAGAGATCCAGTGCCATCCGGCAAAGAGGATACGAGTGTGTGCCTCCCTGTTTGTTGATGTACCACATAACTGTGGTGTTGTCTGTCCTTATCATTAATAGACCTTGTTGAAGGAATGGTCTGAATGCCTGAATTGCCAGTTTTACTGCCAGCATTTCCTTTAGATTTATGTGTAGGTGCAGCTGGTTTTGAGACCATAAGCCTTGTATGCACTTGTCCAGCATGTGTGCCCCAACCGAGGTCTGAGGCGTCTGTCGTGATGGTTTGGCTTGGTTGAGTACTGTGAAAAGGCAATCCTGTGTTTGATTGACAAGCCTGAGCCCACCATAGGAATTCTTGTTTCAGGCATGGAATAATGGGAATCTGGGTTTCCAAGCTGTGCTTGTGTTGAGACCATAAATTCTTAGGTACCACTGTAGTTTTCTCATATGCAGTCTGGCATGAGGAACCAATATTATGCAGGATGCCATGAAGCCCAAGGCTTGCAGAACTTTTCTTGCTGTCAGATGGTTCTGTTTTGTTAAGGCCAAGAAGTAGAGAGGTAGCTGCTCCTGTTTTTCTACTGTTAGGAATGCCATTTGCCTTGATGTGTCCAACTCTGCACCCAAAAAGGTTATTCTCTGGGATGGTATCAGTTTTGACTTTTTTGTATTGACTGTGTATCCCAGGGCTTGTAGCAGATAAATGACCCTTTGCAAATCTTCTGCTAGTTTGCTTTTGTTGTCCGCTTGTATCAGGCAGTCGTCCAGGTATGGGTAGATTTGGATTCCCTGAAGCCTGCAATGAGCAATTACTGATGCCAGGCATTTCGTGAACACTCTGGGCACAGTAGATAAGCCAAAGGGCAATGCTGAGAATTGATAATGCTCTGATCCTGCAAGAAATCTGAGGTATCTTCTGCAGTTTGGTCGTATGGGGACGTGCAGGTATGCCTCCTTGAGATCTAGAGTCACCAGCCAAGACTCCTTGCCCAGCATGGGAAGAAGCTGCTGTAGGGTCAGCATTTTGAATTTTGGAACAATGAGGAATGTGTTTAAAGCGGACAAGTCGAGAATAGGTCTCCATTTGCCTTCTTTTCTTGGTACCAGGAAGAGTCTGGAGTAAAATCCCTTTCCTTGCTCCATAGATGGTACCTTTTCTACAGCTCTCATCCTTAATAATTGGGATATTTGTTTTAGTGCTTCTGCCTTTTGATTTGGAGGTAGGTTTGGCATTCCTCTCTTCCCTGGTAGAGTATGGAAGTGAAACCTGTAACCTTGGTCTATTATCTGTAAAATCCACTTGTCTCTTGTGATGTAATGCCAGTTTGTCGTAAATAAGGCTAGCTTCCCGCCTAAGGGGGCTTGCAGTTGTTCCCTGGTAGGCGGTGCAGAGCCAAGTCACTGTGATTGACCTGTAGTTGTGGTGGTGGTTGTGTCTGTGGCTGTGCCTCGCTGGTTGTTGCCCTGCCACTGACGTCCTCTGTAAGCACCCCTGGATTGGCTTCTGCCTCTTGAACGTCTATTCCTGCCTCTTTGAGTTCTGGAGGAGTCTGGAAAGGACCAATTCTTGGAGGGCCAATTCCTGCTAAACCTCGGAGGTTGGACCTGTAAGAAATCTTTTACTGTTTGGACAGATTTGGCCTTCTCTTCCATCTTCTTCAGTACTTGTTGTGCAGGAGAGCCAAACAAATTGATCTTATCCATAGGAGCATCTAATAATTTTGATTTGACATGGTCTGGTAAGGCCTGTTCTTTTAGCCATGCATGCCTTCTGATTACTGTGCCAGTCACTGTGCCAGTCATGGCTGATCTAAAGGAAGCCTCCAGTGCATCATAGCCGCATTTTAGGGAATGGTTACTGACTTGTTGAATGTTATGTACCATTTCCTGCACATATTTTTTGTCTACTGTTTCATCTGAGGACACTTTTTTGGTTAACTGATCTAGCAAAAATTCTTGATACTGCATCATGTGAAATTGACAGTTCAAGGCCCTAGCTGAAAGAGTAGCAGAAGTGTAAACTTTTTTACCCCATCTCTCTAAGGATCTGGATTCCCTTCCAGAGGGGAGGGGGTTTTTGGCAGAGGTGGCTGCTACAGCCTTAGGTCCTTGGGATATAGTTTCTGGATCTGCAAGGGGAGCCTTATACAAGTGGTAATGTGTGTCCAGGACCCTGTAGTATCAATCGGGCTTAACAGGGGCCGGAGGCAGAGAATCGGGAGCAGTACAAGCATCATTAAATGCATCATCTACAACAGAAAGAACTGGAGGTACGGCTAAAGGCCTATGTTGTGGTAAATGCAGAAAAGTTCTAAGCCTTTTTCTGGAATCAGAAAAATCCTGGCCCTGCCACTGAAATTGTTCCCTCATAGCATGCAGGGTTTCCCCAAAGGAAAATTCCTCAGGCGGAGAGGCAGAAGGAATGGACTCTTCACCATCAGAGTCTTCATAAGGAGAGTATGGGGCCTCTGGAGGGTCTGTATCATTGGAGTCATCAGAGGAATCATCTGTAGACACTGGCTCAGGGGGCTCTGCTCTAGGCCTCTTCTCTGGAGGGTGAGAGGCCCTGTCTGGTTGAGGTTGGGATCCTCGGATTAAAGAAATGAGATCCTCTGCTAAACTAAGCATTTGTGAACTAGAGCTAGGCCTGTGAGAGGGGGGCTTAGCAGGCACAGATTTAGTAGTTTTAGCTGCTTTAGCCCTGGCAAAGGCCTTAATGGACATGGCTGCAGGTGGCCTAGCAGCTCCACGTGCAGGGGTTGAAATATCCAAGGGAACAGTGTCTGATAATTCCTGAGAAACTGCAACAGCAGGTGGGATATCAGAAGCCGATTCCACGAGGTTGGAAGAGGCCTCGCAGAAGGAAAGCTCGGCTGAAGGAGGAACCGCTTGCTCGGTTTCAGCGAAACAGAGACACTCGGTTGGCTTAACGCGGTTTCGGCGAAACCGCGGACCGCGTGTCGGTCCTTTTCTGCGTTTTTAGATATTTGCGGTCGGAGGATCTGACGGCATAATATAAGCAAAATCGGAGCGAAAAACTCCTCGGCAAACTCCGACCGGCGTCTAAGCGTCCGCCAGTTAAAAGAAGCACAGGCTAGACAAGCTGCGGCGTGGTCTGGGCCTAGACAAGGTAAGCAGTAAGAGTGGAAATCTTTATGAGGTATTTGTTTCCCACAAGTTAAACAGTTATTCACTTTTTCTGACATCGGCTGAGGCAAGAAAGAGTCCCCAGCGGGTACTTAGCTTTTAGAAGTCTTCGTAGTATTCGGTAGTAGTAATCTCTGGTTCTGACCGACCGGCACTTGCGAACAGCTTCTGCTTGGCCACGCGGCAAGAAAGACGGAGGAAAATGGCGTCGGCTGATGCCTTTATACCCGAATAACTGCAGCTATGACGTCGGGTGAAGGCGACACCAGCCGAGGCCAGACCCAGACTTTGGAATCCGGCCGACCGAAGGGCTGCCTGACGACAGGACAACCCATTTGTAAGGACTGCAGATGCATCCTTGAAGGACATCTGAATAACTTAAAGCAGATTTTTCCTCACAATAAGAAACTGCAAGCCAAACTATTCTAACACTTTCACAATTACTCAGAATAAACAACCGTCTGAGTGTGAGAATTTAAACTTCTGAAAAATCAAAAGTTGCAAAGGCATACACAAATTTCCCACACCCAGCAACAAACTTGCCATCTGTAGCAGAAAGAGTACGACAGTACCTGTTTAACAGTAGTAAAATTAACTAAAGTTATAGCTGCTGGGTCAGGTTTGGTACAGTATACAAAATAAAATTAAAGACTGAGGAACTTTATACATTCTATCTGCCTTTTTAGGTGCAGCAGGTTGGCTATCAGGAAAATTACAGACAAAGACACGCACATCCTCCAAATGTGACAGAAAGTACAGTTGTGTACACTTACCATAAATGTAGATGTTCGAGTGTATTCACTGTTGCAGTCATTACATTTGGGTAATCTGCTGGCAGGTTGCCCTCAGTCGGCCTGATTAACAAAGTCTTGGGTCCTGCGTCGGTTGCTGTCCCTTCTTCCATGACGTCAGGTCATCAGGGGTATAAAGGAGGGAGGGTAACCAGGACTGCAACAGTGAATACACTCTAACATCTACATTTATGGTAAGTGTACACAACTGTACTATGTTCTTCGTGTTTCACTGTTGCAGTCATTACATTTGGGTAGATTGCCAAAGCTAAGGTTCAGAGAATGGAATTATACAGCATTAGAACCAGCTATAAGGCCCTGCAAAACAGCAGTGGCAAAGCCAGCTCTGGATTTAGAGAAAATTGGTAAATGATAATGCTTGGTGAAGGTATGAACTGAACTCCAGGTAGCAGCTTCTAGAATATCCCTGGTAGGAACACCTCTGAGAAAGGATGTAGAAGTAGATGCAGCCCTGGTAGAATGGGATCTGATCCCCTGAGGGATAGGTTTTCCATGGTGCTTATAGCAAAAATGAATACAATGGCATATCCATTTGGAAATGGTTTGCTTTGAAATAGCCTTTCCCTCTGCCCCTGCAGCAAATGCTACCAGCAGTTGTTCAGATTTTCTTCGAGATTTAGTCCTGTCCAAGTAAAATCTACGTTGTCTGTGTACATCCAATGAATGCAGAATCCGCTCCCCTTTGTTCTGTGGATTGAGAAAGAAAGTTGGCAAATGAATGGACTGATTAACAGCCACACTGGATACCACCATGGGCACGAAGGATGGGTTGGTCCTGAGTGACACCCTGTCCGCATGAAAGTTGATGAAAGGCTCCACTGCCATATGGGCCTGTAATTCAGAAATCCTTCTAGCCGAAGTGATTGCTAAAAGGAAGGCTGTTTTCCAGGAAAGAAATTTTAAGTCTGCAGTAGCAGCTGGTTCGAAAGGAGGTAGAGTGAGTTTCTCCAATACAAAGTTAAGGTCCCAGGCAGGGGTTAGAGCTCTCCTGGCTGGCCTTAAGTTTTTGGCCCCTCTGAGATACTGCTTGAGTAGAGGATGAGAGACAAGGGGGGGGGGGTCTGTGTTGTAGTGAGCTGAAATGGCTGAGGCACGGATTTTTATGGAAGAAAAAGATAGGCCCTTGTGAAGCATCTCAGTTAAATATTGTAAAATCTGAGGTAAATTGGGCACTGCTGTGCTCATTCCTTGAGACCGATTCCAGGCACAGAATCTTTTCCATTTGTCAGCATAAGATTTTCTAGTACTAGGTCTTCTCGCCTCCAAAATGACATCCATCACAGGTTTGCTGAGAGATGCTAAGGGGGGATTTAAGTGATTAGCCAAGCTGCAAGATTCAATGTTTGGAGCTGAGGGTGCAGAATTTGGTTGTTCTGCTGAGACATTAAAGAAGGTGTCAGAGGCAGGTGCCACGGAGAGGTTTGTGATGGACTGCGCAGGAGTGGGTACCAGTGCTGGCGAGGCCAGTCTGGAGCAAGCTAAATCATTTTTGGTTTGTCCCGTTTGACTTTTAGTAGAACTTTGGAGAGCAAAGGCAGAGGGGGAAAGGCAAAGACTGATAGGTTTTCCCAACTGAAAGACAGAGGATCCACTTTCCAGGCTGTTTTGTGAGGAGTTCTTGTGCAAAATTTGCCCAACTGGTAGTTCTGGGGTGAGGCAAAGAGATCTATGTCTGGGCTCCCCCATTTGCGTGTCAACATGTTGAAAATCCGTGGTTCCAGTTTCCATTTGTGTGGGTCCATGAGATTTCTGCTTAGTTCGTCTGCCAAAATATTCTCCTGTCCTGGCAGGAATTGAGCTTGTAGTTGCACTTGATAGCTCAAGGCCATGTTCCACAATGCCATGGCTTTTCTGCAGAGGGGGTAAGAATGTGTACCCCCTGCTTATGTACCACATAACTGTGGTGTTGTCCATCTTTACCATTAGTTGCCCTGGATGAAGGTAGTCCTTGAATGCCGTTAGTACATTCTGTACAGCTAGCATTTCTTTTTGATTGATATGAAGGTGCATTTGATTTGGGCTCCATTTGCCCTGAATGCACTTCCCTGTCAGATGTGCCCCCCATGCATAGTCTGATGTATCTGTAGTTAGGGTTTGGGTGGCAGGGGGTGATGTGAATGGCAGCCCCTTGTTTTGGTGGCAGGCCTCTGTCCACCCCAGGAACTCTAATTGCAGGCAAGGTATGATAGGAATCATTGTTTCCACGCTTTGGCAATGTTGACTCCATAAACTTTTTAAGTACTACTGAAGTTTTCTCATATGCAGTCTTGCATATGGAATTAGAAGAATGCAGGAGGCCATGAACTCCAAGGCTTGCAGTGTTTGTCTTACAGATAGCAGGGTTTTTATGGCCACCTGTCTGAAGTAAATCACCAATTGAATTTGCTTTTCTGGCATAAGGTAAGCCATCTGGGCAGTTGTATTCAAGCTTGCACCCAGGAATGTAATTTTTTGAGAGGGTACTAGTTGTGATTTGTTTTCGTTTATGGTGTACCCTAGACAAGTTAGAACCCTTTTTACAAACGCCAGATGTTTTAGAAGAATGGCCTTGTCTTCTGCCTGAATTAGACAATCGTCCAGATATGGATATATTTGAATATTTCTTTGCCTGCAAAATGCAATCACTGGAGCCAGGCACCTTTGTAAAGACCCTGGGCGCAGTAGATAAGCCAAAGGGCAGTGCAGTGAACTGAAAATGCAAGTAGACTGCTTTGAAGCGGAGGTATCTTCTGCAAGATTCCTTGATTGGGATATGTAGGTAAGCCTCTTTTAGATTTAGAGTTGCCAACCAGGCATCTTTGCCTAAGATCCAGAAGTAACTTTTTAAGTGTCAGCATCTTAAATTTTGGAATGTCCAGAAAGGTGTTTAGAGTAGACAGGTCCAGAACTGGATGCCATGATTTGTCTTTTCTGGGTACCAGGAAAGGTCTGGAATAGAAACCTTGTCCCTTTTCCTCTTCTGGTACTAGTTGAATAGCCCCCATGTTTAAGAGGGAAAGTACTTGTTTCTGAGCCTCTGCCCACCGATTTGGGGGCAGGTCTGGCCATCCGCTTGGAGTTGGCAACGTGTGGAAATGAATCTGTATCCCTGGGACACTATGTTTAAAACCCATTTGTCCTGGGTTATAAATTGCCATTTTTCTGCATGAAGTGCCAGTTTTCTCCCCAAAGGGGTGTCTGAAAAGTAAGTGCTTGGTAATTCTAAAGGAAAGTCACTGAGACTGCTTACCATAGGGAGGTGTCTTGTTGTTTCCAGATTTGGACGAGGAGGCAACCCATTGCTTAGTTCTGAAAGTCTCTTGGGACTGAAACCTGATGCCTTTGGAATGTCTGGGTTTGGCTTGAGTGGCTCTAGAATAGGGTTACCACCTGTCCCACTTTGCGAGGGACAGCCCCTCTTTGGGTGGTTGTGGCCTGACCAAAAATATTAAAAATGACAAATGTCCTGAGATTGTAGGACATAATTATGTCCCATATTTTATGTAATAGTTGCCTAAAATAGTTATTTCTGTATCTAAAATACCTAAATGTTACAAGAAACAGAATGAGCAACTAAACTGCTACAAGAATAAGCTTTTATTTAGGCAAAAAAGTAAAGTTCTATCCTTTGTACTGACCGTGGGTATGTGTTGGCCTGTAAAATCTGATGTGTGTCCCGAAAATGTCCCACTATGGCCATTTGAAAAGGTGGCAACCCTACTCTGGAAGGAACTGGAAAGGACCAGTTCTTAGTAGGCCAGTGCCTACTAAATCTTGGGAGGTTGTACTTGTAAGAAATCTTTCACAGTTTGCAAAGATTTAGCTTTATCTTCCATCTTTTTTAGAACTTCTTCAGCCTTATTGCCAAACAGACAGTCCTGCTACAAAGGAACACCCTACAATTTTGCTTTAACATGATCAGGCAGAGATTGCTCCTGGAGCCAAGCATGCCTTCTAAGCACAGACCCAGTTACAGCAGCCCTGCAAGAGGCCTCCAAATAATCAAATCCACATTGCAAAGTATGTTTTCTAACTTGTTCAGCTGAATGCAATAAATACTGTAAATCTTTACTTTCCGCACAGTCAGAAATCAACATCATTTTCAGTTTAAGCAGTCCCATGACATGCTGTCAATATTTTAGCATATGGAATTGACAGTTTAAAGCCATGGTTGCCAAGGTTGCAGAAGTGTAAACCTTTTTACCCCATCTATCCAGTGCCCTGGAATCTCTATCAGAAGGGGTAGGATTTTTAGCAGTAGAAGCCTTGATGCCCATGGGCCCCTGAGAAATGGTTTCAGGATTTTTGAAAAAGAATTTGTGGGAGTCAGGAACCCTGTAGTATCTGTCTGGCTTACAAGGGGCCGGAGGCAGAGAATCAGGGGCCATACTGGATTCTGAAAACACATCAACAATGTCTAGTACAGGAGGTATAGCCAACGGCCTATGCTGAGGAAGAAGAAGAAAATCCCTAAGCCTCTTTTTGGATTCAGAAAAATCCTGACTTTCCCAGTGGAAATGTTCCCTTAAGGTATGTAAAGTTTTCCCAAAAGAAAAATCCTCAGGTGGAGAAGCAGAAGGAATGGAATCCTCTGCATCAGAGTCCTCATAAGTAGGTATGGGCAAATCCTGTTCATTAGAAGAGTCAGAAGAAACAAGAGTCAGAATAAACAAGAGTCAGAATAAACAAGAGTCCTGTTCAGAAGATTCATAGTCAATTTCAGCCCTAGGCCTCTTAGAAGGGGGGGGGGGGGTTGACTACCTCCGATTAGAGTAATTAAATCTTCAGCCATTTTGATTATTTTTTTGGGCATAGGGGCCTGCACATGTGGCCTGGGTGTCGGGTTTTTTTTTTAGACATAGATCGAGATTTTGGCCTTAATACTGAAGATGGTGTTGGTTTAATATACAAATCTGTAGGTCTGATTACACCCTCAGAAGCCGGTGCCTGCACAGCAGCTCCGGACCAATCCAAGGTAAAGACATTTGCGGGTTCCGTAATTGAACCATCTCGCGGCATGCCAGACTCCAAATGGGTCTCAGTAGAGGCCTGCAAATCAGAAGTAGCAGGTATCAGGGGCTGCGAAAGCGCCTCACTGAGTACCAGTGAACTGGCGACTGGCTTAGGAGAAGCGTCGTCGGCAGTTTTGGACCTCAACAGCCTGTCTCTGTCTTTTTCTTTGCATTTTTCGGTATTCCGGTAGTCGGAGTGCTAACCAACGTAATTTCTGCATAATTAAACCGTGAACCAAAATATTTAGAAGCAAAAATGTACCGACGACGGACAGTGCACTGATTAAATAAAGCATAAAACCGAAAACAAAGTGCGTCGTGGTCAGGGCCTAGGCAAGGAATACAGTACAAATGGAAATCCTTATGAGGTATTTTCCCACAAGTAATACAATTATTAACTTTTACTGACATCGGTAAGGTGCAAGAAAAAGTTTCCCCAATGGGGTGCTTAGCTTTTTAGTTGAAGACTTCGGTTCTGAAACTCGAAAATGTCAGGAGTCGGCCGACCGGCACTTGCGAACTGCTTCTGCTTCAGGCACCGCGCAGCAAGAAAGACTGATGTAATGGCGTCGGCTGCACGTTTTATATCCCCCGACGACCTGACGTCATAGAAGAAGGGACAGCAACGACACAGGACCCAAGACTTTGTTAATCAGGCCAACTGAGGGCAACCTGCCAGCAGATTACCCAAATGTAATGACTGCAACAGTGAAACACGAAGAACATCTGGGGGAACTGGTGAAGATTTGGAAAATTCCTTCGGTCACAAAACAGCTCATAACATTTTTGGAGGGAATAAGAAACCTCGGTGTACTCCCACTGAAAACACTGGCACGTTCTGGAAATATTCTACAAGAGCAAGAACCCGAAAGGAAGAATCAGAAAAGTACAGTTTTGTACCCACCATAAATGTAGATGTCCGAACAGGATTGCATCTGCAGTCCTTACAAATGGGTTGTCCTGTCGTCAGGCAGCCCTTCAGTCGGCCGGATTCCAAAGTCTGGGTCTGGCCTCGGCTGGTGTCGCACTTCACCCGACGTCATAGCTGCAGTTCTTCGGGTATAAAGGCATCAGCCGACGCCATTTTCCTCAGTGTTTCTTGCCCCAGATGCCAGTTGCCCTCTTGGATAGCTAAATTTTGGATAAATGCCAATGTTTCCAAATAGTAGAAGGCAAACACAAAAATAATCATGTATGTACATATATACAAACAAATACACCATAAGAGATCCCCCCCAGCTAGCTATTAGGTGGGCAAATACCCTAGGAATACCACAGAGGGGAAGGAGGGTGGGTAATCCTGACTGCAGATGCAATCCTGTTCGGACATCTACATTTATGGTAGGTACAAAACTGTACTATGTCCTTCAAGGATGCATCTGCAGTCCTTACAAATGGGTAGAATACCATAGCCAAACTAGGGAGGAGGAAGAAGAAATTATGGTGTAGTTAGGATCCCTTGCAAAACAGCAGTGGCAAACCCTGCTCGGGATCTAGAGTATAAAGGTAAGTTATAATGCTTGGCAAATGTATGCACGGAGGTCCAAGTAGCAGCCTCTATAATGTCCTTGGTAGCCACTCCTCGTAAGAAAGCTGTGGTAGTGGCTGTAGCCCTTGTAAAATGAGGCCTTATGTTCTGTGGAATTTGCTTTCCATGGTAGGAGTAACAGAATCTAATGCAATTTCCTATCCACTTGGAGATTGTCCGTTTGGAAATTACTTTTCCTTCCCTTCCTGTTGCATATGCTACCAGAAGCTGGTCAGTTTTTCTATTGCCCTTGGTTCTGTCCAGGTAGTAGCGCAAATGTCTATGTACATCCAAAGTATGCAGCAGTCTTTCCCCCCTGTTCTGTGGATTGGGGAAGAAGGTAGGTAGGTGGATTGCCTGGTTTAAAGACACTCTGGATACCACCTTAGGCATAAATGTAGGATTAGTTCTCATGGACACTCTATCTTGATGGAAGATTAGGAAGGGTTGTACTGCCATTAAAGCCTGTAGCTCAGAAACCCTTCTTGCTGAGGTAACTGCCAGCAGGAAAGCAGTTTTCCAGGATAGGTGTTGAAGATCTGCTGTTGCTGCTGGTTCGAAATGGGGGAGTGTCAATTTTTCTAGCACAAAGTTCAAGTCCCATGCTGGTAATGGTGGTTTCCTAGGAGGTTTTACATTCTTAATTCCTCTCAGAAACTGCCTGAGTAGAGGATGCGAAAAGACAGGGGGATCGAAGCTGTATTCTGCAGAAATAGCTGATGCATGTATCTTGATGGAGAAGTAGGACAGGCCTGTATGGAAAAGCTCTGCCAAATACTCCAGGATGTTGGCAAGGTCTACCTTTGACACATCTTTGCCCCTCTCAGTACTCCAAATGAGAAACCTTTTCCATTTTCCTGCATAGTTCCTTCTTGTTGAGGGTCTGCGGGCCTCAAGGATAATTTCTTTAACCCTTTGGGATAAATCTGGGTTAGTTGCTCTTATGTAATGTTCCAGGCAGTCAGTTGCAGAGTTTTCAGGTTTGGATGCAGGATGTTGTAGTCGCTCTGAGTTAACATCAAAGGAATCAGGGGTAGTGTCCACATTTTCCCCCCGAGACATGCTCCTCAGTAATGGGTACCAATGTTGTCTTGGCCAATCTGGAGCTATCAGAATGATCCTTGGACGTTCCTCTTTGATTTTCAATAGCACCTTGTGCATCAAAGGAAGAGGTGGGAATGCATATGCTGTCAGGCCTTTCCAACTGAAGGATAGAGAGTCCACCTTCCAAGCAAGTGGGTGGTATGTCCTTGTGCAGAATTTCTTGAGCTGGTGATTGAGTGGGGATGCGAATAGGTCTATTTGTGGCAGTCCGCATTTCTTTGTGATGACCTTGAAGATGTCCAGGTGTAGAATCCATTCGTGAGCATCCGAGGTAGTTCTGCTTAATATGTCTGCTAGGATGTTTTCTTTTCCCGGTACAAAAATTGCTTGTAACTGAATGTTGTAACTCAGAGCCATATTCCATAGGTCCAGTGCCATCCGGCATAGAGGGTATGAATGAGTGCCTCCCTGTTTGTTGATGTACCACATGACTGTGGTGTTGTCTGTCCTTATCATCAACTGGCCTTCTTGGAGGAATGGTCTGAAATTCTGGATTGCTAGTTTTACTGCCAGCATTTCTTTTGATTTATGTGCAGGTGCAGCTGATCTGGAGTCCATAAGCCTTGTATGCACTTGTCCAGCATGTGGGCCCCCAACCGAGGTCTGAGGCGTCCGTTGTGATGGTTTGGCTTGGTTGAATGCTGTGGAAGGGCAAACCTGGGTTTGACTGGCATGCCTGAGCCCACCATAGGAACTCTTGTTTCAGGCATGGAATTAGTGGTATTTCGGTTTCTAAGCTGTGCCTGTGTTGAGACCATAAATTCTTTAGGTACCACTGTAGCTTTCTCATATGCAGTCTGGCATGGGGACCAGGATTATGCAGGATGCCATGAAGCCCAAGGCCTGCAGTACTTTCCTTGCTGTTAGTTTGTTCTGCTTTGTTAATGCCAAGAAGTAGAGAGGAAGTTGTTCTTGTTTTTCTGCAGTTAGGAATGCCATCTGTTTTACTGTGTCCAATTCTGCACCTAAGAAGGTTATTCTTTGGGATGGTATCAGTCTTGACTTTTTATATTGACTGTGTATCCCAGGGCTTGTAGTAAGCAAATGACTCTTTGTAAGTCTTCTGTTAGCTTGTTTTGTTGTCCGCTTGTATCAGGCAGTCGTCCAGGTATGGATATATTTGGATTCCTGAAGCCTGCAGTAGCGATTACTGATGCCAGGCATTTCGTGAACACTCTGGGCGCAGTAGATAAGCCAAAGGGCAATGCTGAGAATTGATAATGCTCTGATCCTGCAAGAAATCTGAGGTATCTTCTGCAATTTGGTCGTATGGGGACGTGCAGGTATGCCTCCTTGAGATCTAGAGTTACCAGCCAATACTCCTTGCCCAGCATGGGAAGAAGTTGCTGTAGGGTCAGCATTTTGAATTTTGGAACAATGATGAATGTGTTTAAAGCGGACAGGTCGAGAATAGGCCTCCAATTTTTCTCTTTTCTTGGTACCAGGAATAGTCTGGAGTAAAATCCCTTGCCTTGTTCCATAGATGGTACCCTTTCCACAGCTCTCATCTTTGCTAATTGAGCTATTTGTTTTAGAGCTTCTGTCTTTTGATTTGGTGGTAGGTTTGGCATTCCTCTTTTTCCTGGTAAAGTGTGGAAATGAAACCTGTAGCCTTGGTCTATAGTTTGCAAAATCCACTTGTCTCTTGTGATATAGTGCCAGTTTTTTGAAAATAAGGCTAACTTTCCGCCTAAGGGTGCTGCTATTTGTTCCCTGGTAGGCGGTGCCAGAGCCAAGTCACTGTGATTGGCCTGTTGTAGTGGTAGTAGTTGTGTCTGTGCCTCGTTGGTTGTTACCTTGCCACTGGCGTCCCCTGTAGGCACCTCCTCTGGATTGATTTCTGCCTCTTGAACGCCTATTCCTGCCTCTCTGAGTTTTAGAGGAGTCTGGAAAGGACCAATTTTTGGAAGGCCAGTTCCTGCTAAACCTTGGAGGCTGAACCTGTAAGAAATCTTTCACTGTTTGTACAGATTTTGCCTTCTCTTCCATTTTCTTCAGTACCTGTTGAGCAGGAGAACCAAATAAACTGACCTTATCCATAGGAGCATCTAATAGTTTTGCTTTAACATGATCCGGCAAGACCTGTTCTTTCAACCATGCATGCCTTCTTATAACTGTGCCAGTCATGGCTGATCTAAAGGAAGCCTCCAGTGCATCATAGCCACATTTTAAGGAATGGTTACTAACCTGCTGAATGTTATATGCACCATTTCTAGAACATATTTCTTATCTAAAGAATCATCAGAGGACAGTTTCTTAGTTAACTGATCAAGCATAAACTCCTGGTATTGGATCATATGAAACTAACAGTTCAATGCCCTAGCTGAGAGGGTAGCAGAGGTGTATACTTTTTTACCCCATCTCTCTAAGGACCTGGATTCCCTTTCAGAAGGGAGAGGGTTTTTAACTGAGGTCGAAGCTACTGCCTTAGGCCCCTGGGAGATAGTCTCGGGATCTGCAAAAGGAGCCTTGTATAAATGGTGATGAGTGTCCGGGACCCTGTAGAACCTATCGGGCTTAGCAGGGGCTGGAGGTAAAGTATCAGGAGCAGTGCAAGCATCATTAAATGCATCATCCACAACAGGAAGAACTGGAGGTATAGCTAAAGGCCTATGTTGTGGTAAATGCAAAAAGGTCTTAAGCCTTTTCCTTGAATCTGAGATATCTTGTCCCTGCCATTGGAATTGCTCTCATGGCATGTAAAGTTTCCCCAAAGGAAAATTCCTCTGGTGGAGAGGCAGAAGGAATCGATTCCTCAGCATCGGAATCTTCATACGTAGAAAAAGGAGCCTCTGGATGGTCTGTATTGTCTGTATCATCAGAAGAATCATCTGAGGACACTGGCTCAGGGGGCTCTGCTCTAGGTCTCTTTTCTGGAGGTTGAGAGGCCCTGTCTGGGTGAGATTGGGATCCCCTTATTAAAGAGATGAGATCCTCTGCCAGAGTAAGCATTTGGGAACTGGAACTGGGCCTGTGAGAGGGGGGCTTAACAGGCACAGACTTAGAAGTTTTGGCTGCTTTAGCCCTGGCAAAGGCCTTTATAGACATGGCTGCAGGCGGCCTAGCAGCACCACATGCAGGGGTAGAAACATCCAAAGGGATGGTGTCCGATAATTCTTGTGAAACCACAGTAGCAGGTAGAACTTCAGAGGCCGATTCAACCAGGGTAGAAGGGGCCTCAGTAGTAGTCATGGATTCGGCTGAAGATAGAACCGTTTGCTCGGTTTCGGCCGAAACCGAGACACTCGCGGTTTGCTTAACCGTGGTTTCGCCGAAACCGCAGACCGCGAGTGTCGGTCCTTTTCTTCGTTTCTTAACAACTTGAGAAGTCGGAGGATCCGGCGGCATTATGTACGCAAAATCTGAGCCGAAAAACTGTTCAGCAAACTCCGACCGGCGTCTAAGCGTCCGTCGGTTGAAAGAAGCACAGGCTAGACAAGCTGCTACGTCATGGTCTGGGCCTAAACAAGGTAAGCAGTAAGAGTGGAAATCTTTATGAGGTATTTGTTTCCCACAAGTTAAACAGTTATTCACTTTGTCTGACATCGGCTGAGGCAAGAAAGAGTCCCCAACGGGGTACTTAGCTTTTAGAAGTCTTCGAAGTAGTATTCGGTAGTAGTAATCTCTGGATCTGACCGACCGGCACTTGCGAACAGCTTCTGCTTCGGGCGCCACGCGGCAAGAAAGACTGAGGAAAATGGCGTCGGCTGATGCCTTTATACCCGAAGAACTGCAGCTATGACGTCGGGTGAAGTGCGACACCAGCCGAGGCCAGACCCAGACTTTGGAATCCGGCCGACCGAAGGGCTGCCTGACGACAGGACAACCCATTTGTAAGGACTGCAGATGCATCCTTGAAGGACATCTTGGCTCTCCTCAGAGTTCAGATCAGAAAAACGATGAGAAAACCTTGCATCTGTACCTTCATCTTTCTGCACAGATTCAGAATCTTAGAATATAGAATCTTTTCAAGAGATGTATCTTTCTTTTACCAGAAAGTACTTAAGAAGGACAAATGTCTTGATTAAAACAGTGAGTCAGACCCAATAAACTACTCATGGCCAAGGAAATTTAAAATACGTTTAGATTCCGGTTTCTTTTTGACAAAGAAAATGGGGCCAAAAGTGTTCTAAATGGCAGCAGCAGCTTCCCCAGGGATACAATATTCTAAAACAGGGAAGCCTTCCCTGTTCTCTCTCTCAGGACCAACAGCAGTAGCTCTCCCTTAATCACAGAGTGTACCCAAAAAGCCACAAAGGACATAGCTAACTCCCGGTCAACTCTAGCTAAAAGTGCTACACAGAGGGATCCAAAAGATGAGTGATCTGTGGTGCAACAAATGGCCACAGCAGAGACACTCACCTGCAGCTGACGCAAGATTCTAGCCTGTGGTGGCAAAGGTTGCTTGCTTAACTCTTTCTTTTGTGTGGAAGAAGGACAGACTGTGGGACAGACAGCTTGCTCCATGGTCAAGCCGAAAATGGAGTCTCTCTCCCAGCAAAAAAAGCAACAAAAAACAGTAAAAATTTAAAGTCTCCAAATGTCATTTTTTTTCACAAAACAACACAGTGAAAAGTACTTTAAAACTCTTGGCCAGCCCCAAAAAGTAATACACACAATTTCTCCAAATAAAAAATGCCTAGCACATACTTTAAACAAATTTTAAAACAGACAGGAAAAAAAACAGCAACCTCATTTAAACGTACAATACAGTCTCATGACAGCCTGTTAAAATACAAACTCAGAGCTTTAAAATAACTTTGCTAAACAGGAAAGTATTAACAAACAATTTTTTATAATGGAAGGTTTTATCCCTGAAGAAAACTTGTCTTCCCAATAAAGGAATGGCACAAGCTGACAGTCGATCCTCGAAAGCCTCCGATGAGTGCATCTTCAGCAGCAGGAAAGCTCTGAAGGGCTTGGCACGCAAACCTATCTTTTTAAACAGCTCAGCTCAAGTTAACTAATGTTTTGGGTTCATGGAAGGTGCCCTGAAGCTTTGGAAGCTGGCTGTTATAAACTATGCAAGGTATAACTCATACTTTATGCTACCGTGGAAGAGACTAACAGGAAGAACATCTGGTTGCATCATTCCCTAGGACAGCATGTGTTGACCGTCTAGTGGATGAGGAATTACCAACCTCGGAAGGGGGACTTCCTCCCACTGCCATCTGTAATCTTGATGACTCATCTTGAGAACATAATTTGTCTTGAGACTATCTGTTGCCAAAGAGAAAAATGGAGATTCAGACTTTCTGGAAGGGAAAAGAGACTGCCAGGATGGGAGGGGGGATAAGGTCCCTTAAACAGTAATTTTGACTTGTTGAACTGTCTCGGATTGGGGGGAGGGGGACTGCAGAATTCTTTTTTGGAAGCCCCTAGCCACTCCTTTACCAGCATTTTGTTGCGAATGTTCATTTTGGAGTTTTTTTGACAAAACGTGATGACTGGTTAGAGAATCCCTTAGAAAATTAAGAAAAAGAGGGTTTCAAAATCTAAACAGATATCCTATATCAACTTACCCCTTTCACTGCACTATTTATTAACCTCTGCAGCAGAAGAGCCAAAAACTAAATCTCTATCCAAAGGAGAATTTAAAATCTAAATTTTTCACATAATCTGGGAGGTTCTAAGAACGCAGCCAGGCAAACCTCATTTAAACAGTACCAGTGGCCAGAACCCTGAATGAAGTATCAAGCAGGTCACACACAGCCCTCTGTACACAATGAGATGTAGATGTAGCTTGTACAATGGAAGAAACAATTATTTAAAGCATGGTTTTCCTCAAGAAGAAAAGTGCAGACAAAACATTCCTCATAATTTCACAACTAGTCAGAATAAACTTTAACATATACGAGTCTGAAAATTCGAAATTCTGAAAAATCAACTTGCAAAAGCATACATTTTTCCTATACTTAAAAATGACCTTCCTACCCTTGTCAGAAGGAGAAGGATTGAAATTAACTAAATGTTTAGCAGCAGTAGGATTAACTAAAAATAGCTGCTAGGTCAGCTTTGGGAAGAGTGTAAAAAAAAAAAAACTTAAAAGACTGAGAAACTTTATACATTCTATCTGCTTTTTTCAGGGCAGCAAGCCGACTACCATGAAAACTGTAGATGGTGACAACATACGCACACACCCTCCAAAGCTGACAGAACTGGAGGAATGGGTGAAGGTTCTGGAAAATCCTTATACAACAGCTCATAATATTTTCAGAGGGATTAAGAAACCTCTGTGTTCTCCCACTGAAAATCTTGGCACATACTGGAAATAGTCTCAAAGAAAGAGACCCCCCCCCAAGAAAAATGAGAAACTGTGCTCTCAAAAGAGCCTGAATCAGAAAACTGAGGAGAAAACACTGTACCTATCCCTCAACAGCTGTAGAGGAAGTGGCTAACCCAGATCCATAGCTGCTGTAGATGCTGCACCATAGGGATCCAGAGTACAAGATGAGTGGTCTGAGGAAAAAGCTATGGCCCCAGCAGAGTCACCCACCTGTGGCCGAGGTAAACTGCTACCCTGCTGTGGTGGCAAAGGCCGTTTGCTTAACTTTTTCTTTCTGTGGTTGAAGAAGGTTTAACTATGAGACTGGAGTTTGTTTCGTGATTAAGCCAAAAATGGTACTTCCTTCTCGGAGAAAACGAGAAGCAGCAAGAACCAGTAAAAATTGAAAGACTTTAAGTGTCACTTTTTCACACAAAAACACAGTAAAAAGCTGTTTAAAACATCTTGTCAGCATTCAGAAACAAAATAAACACAATTTCTCCACAGAAAAATGTTTTTATTTCAAAAAGTGCACTTCCATTTAAAAGTACAGTTAAGTCTTGTGACAGTCCATTAAAACACAAACTCCTAGCTTAAAAAATAATTTTCTTAAAAGTGAAAGTACAATTTTTTTTAACTGTGGAAAGTTTTCCCCAAAGGGAACTTATCTGCCCAGGAAAGGAACAGCACAAGCAGATGGTCGACCCTCAAAAGCCTGCACAGCAACATGATCTTTAACATCAGGAAAGCTTTGAAGGGCACGATGCCCAAACCTGTTGTTTTTAAGTCAGTTCAGCTCGAACTGACTAAAAAGGTATGGGCACGTGGAAGGCACCCTGATACTTTGGAAGCTGATCTGCTGTTATATCCTTGACACAACATAACACATATAGCCAAGGCTACTGCAGCAGTGATCAATATGATGAACATATTATGTACTCTTTACACTTCTTTTAATTGGAAAAAAGGGGGGAGGTTACCTAAAAGGTCTCTGCTACTCAAACAATTGCTGCCTCATCTAAAATTTTATTTCTACAGTACTTACTTTTAACACTATATCTGCTTGGAAAATTTGGTCTTTGTTAGCCAAAAGGACTGTGTGCAGCTCATGCTCAGCGGATATAACTTTCTCCAGCTACAAAAAGCACCTACTGTCTCATGAAGCCAATCTCTCATCTCCATTTTATAGTTTCAGAACAAGTGAAAGAACCCAAAATAAAGGAAACCTGGAATAAGTTTTCTTCCACTCCTACCATGGAATAGAGGATTGGCTGGTTAAAGAATGAATTTTCCATGTACATCTAGCATTAAAGGTAAGTACATAAAACTTCCACATCTGATAAGGAGATTCAGGTTTCAGTAATCAAGAGGTGAGCACCCTCATCTAATTCTCCTGGGAGACGGGCAGGTTTGGGAGACACTCCCACTAAAAGGGTGGCTAAAACTTCCAACCAATTGAGAAACTCCAGGTGGGACCACCTATCAAAGACAATGGCCACAGCTTTGTCACTGTACTAGAAAAAAAATCAACTTGAACCACAGCCTCCCAATCACTCTGCTTGGTCAGTGGAGTGATGTAACAGCCAGGAAGCACAGAAAATCCTATAATGGAGGGTGCCATAAGGTGTTCTCCATCCCAGGTGTTTCGCAAAACTACAAAGATGTCTGTGAAACAGGGCACCCCCAACAGTACTCTATTTGGCATGGATTCATTCCTCATCCTCTTGTAAGAAGCCACTTCACATGTGAGGATGGAAGTCAAAGTCATGCACACTCTAGCCAAGCATCCTAGATCTGACAAGGCTGACTAATTCCATACAAACTTTTTAACCAAAAAAGAGAGGGTTCCCTAAAGCAAAGCCCTGCACATACTTCAGAATAATGTGGACTAACCCTTACATTGCTTAGGATGGACAGATTGTATTTCTGTGGACCTATATAGACCATGGACTTAAATATCCCAAAACCCCATAAGTTTCTACCATGGGCTCCCTGGCTGCAATTTGATGCAATCATCTTAAGCAGCTACTCTGGGGAAAAAAAATTTGCAGGTCAATCCCTTACATTAATTCAAGAAAAAAGTGAAAAATGCTAATAAACATATGAACTACCACCACATGTCCAGCTGCAGAAGCATGGCAAGACTGATGGCCTTGTGTGAATGCATAAGCAGACTAAAACATACACTGGATCCAAGCTAAGGATCTGAAGGCCATATCTTGTGAGCCACTTCTTCTATTCCTTCTAACTGGGGAAGGGACCTCAGGACCCCTGTTACTGAGAAATCGGTCTACACAGATTGCTTATTAGCCAAAATTAGAATGCATGATGGAGTTGGTGAAGGCCTGTGCCAACGGAGTTACCTACCACCTTAGTGCAGTGTCCATAGGTGCAATTGATAGCTGTAAGCCAATCAAGAATCATCCTACCTTGGTTAGCTGCAGAAAATATGATGACCTCCAGAAACATAACCCAGAACAGTGCTGTAAAAAGAAGTCTGGCTCATTGAACTCCATTTATATACCACAGAGTTAGGCCACAACGTTCTACAGGGCAGCTGACCTTGTGCACATCCAGAAACCACCACCAAGGAGAAATCAGCAATGGCAGTGAAACCTATACAACCAACCAGGACAGGCGCTATGCCTTTGATATACAGTCAATTAAGCAAGCTAAGATGAATCCTGTAGTGAATAATTTGAAACCACCACTACTTCGTATGCAAGGTGGCAGAAAAATCCCTAAACATTACCACAACACCACCACTCCACAATCCTGATGCAGCATTTCTGTACCTTCACAAAGCCAGTGCCATATGAAGTTGAAAAGGGCAGACAATCTTTCAGGTAAGTGACACAACCATGCCAGGTATAGATTCCATTCGGTTCTTGTCTGTGAGCCAAGAACAATATACAATGTCAAAAGAGGAAATCAACTTTGCTCCACTCACAGAGATATAAAGCTCCACAGAAGTAATGGCAATTCAAGCAGAATAGGCTAAAAAACAGCCTACTGCATTTGATCTGCAGCTGGAGGATCTGAATGAGTCATCACCTTATATGCCAACTGCACCTAGAGACCTCTAGTGAAGGGAAGTGTAATCCTATATTACCAAGGTATTCCAGCATGCAGCTGATCACAGGAGGCAAACCTTCTGGAGTCTAAAGTTGAAGCATTACAAAAACTCAGGATGAGTAAAAGGACCAGTGTGCTCATGAATTAATACTTCATGTAACCGTTTCACATGACCTTCTCCTAAGTGCAGTCCAAAGACAACTGGATTAGTTTAGGATTACATAAATTTCCACCTTTCTCCAAGATGGGACCTGCCGAAAGAACCATGTTCAGGGAATTACCTTCATTGCTAAGATCAAGGCACTGTCCAAAAAAATACAGGATGCTAAATGATGGGTTGACCAACCTCTCCAAGCAAACAATTATATGGATTGTCATAAGACAGAAAACTACTTGTCTATCTGAATCAAAGAGACAGGGTCAGTCTAAATGTGATGAAGACTCAATGCCCCAGACAGTCATAGGAAGAGGAGGACCCATCCTCCATCAATAAATAGATAAAATAAAGGGAAGCAACAAGGTCCATAGTGCTTAAATGCCTAAAAATAAAAGGGAGACATCCCTAACAAGTTTAACTAAGCTGACCAGAAAAACAAGATCAGTCTAGCTTGCACACTGCAGGGTCTAAGTTGCTATAATAACAACTGTACAAGAGATTCTTAAACACATGTTGCAAGGAAAACAATTCTTTAAACCAAGACCTGCATGGAGGGCAATTAGGACACAAAAGCTGTCCAGGGAGCCACAGGCAACCAACTTCTCACAAGCTGACAGAAAGAGTGGATAGGGACCTTAGTAATGGTTAACAACCAACATTCCCCTAAGCTGTGTAGAACAGGATGGGGGCAGGAGGTGAAAAGCACATCCTTGTACAGATTAATAAAGTGGACAGATCAAATATAACGCACGAGTAAGAACGTGTACTAGACTCAAAGGGAAAGAAGCTGTAAGCTGCCTTTTTAATACTATAAAACAGCACTCCACCAGGGGCTTAGCGGTAGCCCTGCAATGCAAGAATGAATCTTGATAATAACACAAACAGGGCAACAAGAGGTCCAAGAGAACACAGGAAAGGGAAATGAAGGGAGTATCCTCCACACCACTGTGGAAGCTGCCCATTTGACCCTCTATCCAAAAGCAACTATCTAGCAGGAAACTAGGAAAAAACCTTATCCAACAGAGCAAGGGAGCACAGGGTAACAGCAAGTTCCCCTACATGCTAGACTTCTACACTGCAAAGGCAAAGTAATCCGAGACAACAGTCAATACGATTTACATTATAAACTACAATTCAAAACTAAGGGGATGCAAGACCTCTAGGGTATTACCTACCTCCCTCACATCTGCAGAAGTTCACTAAAAGCATTATTTTCTGGGACAGGGGTTGAAGTATAAAAAAAAAACACACACACCCTTCTCACCATAATGTGCCTTTAGGAAAATAACATTATGAAGCTGAAGACTTCTGCTGCCTGATGTTTTGGGGAATTTTTAGCATATGAAGATAAAAGCAGCCATTGACAGAATAAAGGTCCTGGCATGACAATTCTCAGCTCCATCTGCAAAAGGAGAAATAAAAGCAATTCCTCTTAAGACTCACCTGGGAACAGGGGCATAAGTCTCATACTTGACCTCTCAAAGAAAGGGTGGTTGACACAGGTACAAGTAGAGGTACTCTTGAATATGATTAAAGTTAATCAGCCAAGACTGGGTCCCTTGAAATAGGCCTTGCCAGAGCTGCATGGGCCTAGACCAGGTCAAATATCCAGTCAAAGAGAAGCACAATAGAGACTTGAGATGAACATTATGTAGCTAATGTAATTGCTCACTAGTGGTCTGTCAACTCCATCTTCTGGACCATGACATCAGGACACAATCCACTTAAAAGAATTTTCCCTGGCAATCCAAGCCTCGTTTCAATACCCATAATGCTTTGGAAAGAAGGACACCATTTCCAGATCTTGTAACACTGCACAAGGAGGAAGCCCTGCTTAGCAACAACAAGCACAGTAAACAGGCAACCACAAGGGGGGAAAAATGGCCTTTGAGTTTCAGACTGGGAGGATGGTGATGATGATTTAATTTACTCAGTCTAGATCTACTGCTTTGGTGAGCTTGTAATTTGTGTGTCTAGAATTGTAGTTCCATCATGAGCAACTTCAGGATAGAGCCCCAAGCTATCTTCCTGAGTGGGATCTAAGGGAAAGAAGGTATCCAGTAAGAGTGGCACCAAAGAATGACCTCATATGGAGAGCATGCACAGCTTAAAGTTCATAGGTTCAGAGGTGATTACTTTGCTAATGGCACAACAGCCTTTACAAACCTAGCCAATAATACCCAGGATATGAGAATATTATACCTTAATAACCCAGACATGGGATGAGGTAGTATCAGGGTAGTGGGCCTTTGGGTGTTGGAGCCCTGAGCCATTTTACAGACTGCCTCTGTCCTTAAGGGACATGGGCAGTACCCCAGAAATGAATTTATGGTTCCCCATCCATTTATCCAAGCTCTTTTTGAAGATACTGCCTTGCCAAAGTACTCAGTGAAGCCCAGGTAGCCACTGTACAATAATCCAATGATACATATGTAAAGAATTCCCAAGAAGCAGCCAAGGCACCAACCAAATGAGCTCTAGACTCCATCATTAATGCTCTATAGTGTGTTTTTCAACATGTTTCTTTGTATTTCATAAGCCATTTTGATACATTCAGCTTAGACGCCTTGGAGATCAAGTGCATATATCTTTTTGACGCAGCCTTTTTATTGGGAGGGAAGTCTAGGAATGGGGAAGAAAAGGGAGACTAAATGCACTCTAGATACAACTGTCATCATCCACTTGTGCCATGTGACAGCAATCTACTCAAAGCATGAGGGTCAGATGACCACTGGCTGCCTCCATAGTGGAGCAGCTGGATAAGCAAAGAACCACCATACCCTTTTTCCCCAAGGTTACTCACCTTTGGAAAGATGGCCACTCTGAATGTTCCCAAAACCCCTGCAGCCTCTATCAAAACCCCAAGAATGACTTGCTGCTATTGACCGCAACTGAGCCACATTTGACACAGTACGCATTACACCCCATGATGTGTTATGGCGGTTGTAACAACCAAAAACAAGCCATAACATTCTTACTTTCTTGCTCTCGTTTCTCCAGTTTGGCTTTCACTGCCTGTCCAAAAGGCAGGCTTCCATAATAAGGGGCATTGATGAAACTGGCCTTTGCATCATTAGCAAATTCAGTTAGATTCAGCCATGCTCTGCATTTCATAATTACGTCAATCCCTGCCACTCTAGTTAAAACATCCACTGCACTGTGGGCACGGTAAATGACTAGATTGGACATACAAGTTAAGGCTGACATCTGGGATGTATTTTCTTCAGCTCATTTGCTGGCAACCCTTCCAGATCTTTGAACTGAGAAGCCTCTCTCTGAAATTTGAAGCATGTGCACCATATAACTGTGTTTTACTTGCCATAAGTATTTTCTGAGAAGACAGCAGTACACATCACTTATATTTATTTTGTGTTTATAATGCTGGCTTAAGTTCTCTATTTGCTTATACAGTTTATTGAGTGGATAATCCTGGCGTAAATAATTTGTTTGTGTGAACTGTTTTCATAATGCCTCTGTTACAGCATTACATCTATGCTGCTTAAAGCATGCCTGATGCCAACCAAATCAGTCATATTTAATGTTATGGCAATTCAATGATTCATTGCTTTAATGTCCTGCATCTAAAACATGCTTAGAAGAAAGCCTGTTACGTAGTTTCATCTACTTAGAGCATAGCCCTAAGGGCTAAAAGCAAAAATTGTTCAATTAGTTTTTCAAAAGTAAATACATGCTCAGCACCATCACCTACTCTCTTGACATTTTTTCCTACATGGATGCCAAGGACAGACTGTAGCATGAGGATGAACACAGCTATTCAAGTGTGCTTATGTCTTTAATGGTATATCTTATTCTACACCAGCTCTAACACAGTGTTCTCCACTGCTATACTTTTGTTTAGTTCCTACAGCTACTTTAATTAATATGCTGCCCTCCTTTACATTAGCACTGTGTGTTTTAACTGTTTTCCCTCTTTTTCACTTAATACAGCTAACACTGAACCATCCACGTCTTCCATCAAAAAGGGTTTCTTATCAAACCTTATGACACTAAACTGTGCACACGATCCTTAAACAGTACAACCAACAGGAAAAAGCTTAAGCTCACTGGACAAAGTTTCTATGTGGGTTATAACATCTAGGCCATGGTAAGCTTACAGCAACTGCAAATGGTTTACATATTGCACAGTTAACAGCTGTAAGGTAAAGAAACCTCATGCCCTTTTAAAATAGCCACAACAAACTTAACAGTGACGTCTTTGTTCTATTTCCCCCTTATGATTCTATTTCTGTTACTGGCATATCTAAACGCTTCTAAATACATTTACCCGAAAGATGTCTTAATACTAATAGACTGTTTTTGGGACAAGCCACCCTGTAGTTTACTTCTGCTCGGGGTCATTTTGCTCTCTGCTACACCCCCAATTCCTACCCATAATGCATTTAGTTGTACACAACTCCAGCCACATCCAAATCATCTAATCACAACACTAAATTAAATTATGCTATCCAACCTATCAAAAATACATTCCTCTATCCGCACAGCCTTCCACTCCACCATAATTCATCATAAACCACTTAATTTTATTCTAAGTGCAATGACACTCCCTACTTCTCTACCTGCAGTTATTTCCCTCTAGCCAATACTACCTGCAGTTATTTCCCTCTAGCCAAGTTCCAACAAATCTAAGTCTTACAAACCCTATGCCCACTACCACCCATTTACTTCAACACAACATAAGACTCATCACCCAGATACTCACCTTCTTAATCAAAGCTGTAATTAAGATCACCAGTTTTGCTCTACTACAACACCAACATACTCTCAGTAATCCCCCACAACATTAAAATCAAATCACCCTACTTACTCACCATTTCACCCAAAGTATAAACCACCACTCACTTGGACCTTCTTACCCTTAAGTATATAAAAAGTACAGTTTTGTACCTACTATAAATGTAGATGTTCGAGTGTTCACCCTGCTGCAGTCATCACACTTGGGTTATCCTGTCGTCAGGCGGTCCCGCAGTCGGCCGGATTTCTAAAGTCTTGGTCAGACGTCGGTTGCTGTCGCCTCATCCCTGACGTCAGTGCGCAAGGTGTACATATATTGCAACCAAAGTACAGTTTTGTACCTACCATAAATGTAGATGTTCGAAGATCCACACTGCTGCAGTCCTTACACTTGGGTAGTCCGCTGTCCTCGGTCGGCCCGAATATCAAAGTATAAGGCTGACGTCGGTCAAGGCGCATTTGACTGACATCAGGACGTCAGGGTACAAATGCGCATGACCGACGTCATATCCTCAGTCTTTTCTTGCCCCAGATGTCAGAAGACCCTAAAAATAAAGGTCAAAACCAAAAGACAGCAAACAACCAACCAACCACCCTTGCACTAACTATATGTACAATATATACAATATACACAAAATGTACAACCCAACCCACACAACCACCTCTAACTGCAGAGGGGAAGGAGGGAGAATTGGACTGCAGCAATGTGGATCTTGAACATCTACATTTATGGTAGGTACAAAACTGTACTATGTTCTTCATCTCACATTGCTGCAGTCCTTACACTTGGGTAGAATCCCAAAGCAGAGGTAAGGGAGGATGGCTAACTACAAGGAAGCAGGAGCTGCCAACATGCCCTGCAAAACAGCAGTGGCAAAACCAGCCCTGGATTTAGAGTAAAGTGGCAGGTGATAATGCCTAGAAAAAGTATGCACTGAACTCCAAGTAGCTGCCTCCAAAATATCCTTGGTTGCCACTCCTCAAAAAAGCTGTTGAAGTGGCAGTAGCCCTAGTGGAATGAGGCCTAATCCCAGCTGGAACCTTCTTGCCATGATGGGAATAACAGAAAGCAATGCAAAACCCAATCCACTTAGAAATAGTTTGTTTTGACACAGGCTTGCCCTGAGAACTCAAAGCAAAAGAAACAAACAACTGCTGAGACTGCCTGAACCCTTTAGTTCTGTCCAAATAATAACAACTGCCTGTGTACATCTAAAGTGTGCAAAATCTTTTCCCCTTTATTTTGGGGATTTGCATAAAAGTAGGCAAATGAATAGTTTGGTTTAAAGCCACACTAGAAACCACCTTAGGCATAAAGGAAGGATTAGTACGTAATGATACCCTATCCTTATGGAAAATCAAGAAAGGCTCAACTGCCATAAGGGCCTGCAATTCAGAAACCCTTCTTGCAGAGGTAATTGCCAACAAAAGCAGTCTTCCATGATAAATATTTCAACTCAGAAGTAGCTGCAGGCTCAAAGGGTTGTAGAGTGAGTTTCTCCAACACAAAATTGAGATCCCAAGCAGGAGTAGGAGCTCTTCGTGGGGGTCTTATATTCTTTGCCCCTCTAAGAAATTGCTTGAACAAAGGATGAGAAAACAATGGTGGGACACAATCATAGTGAGCGAAATTGCTGCAGCATGAACCTTAATAGAAGAGAAAGACAAACCTTTGTCCAGTAACTCAGTAAGATATTGAAGAGCCACACTCAAATTAGGCTCAGAAACATCAAAATCTTTTGCTGCACTCCAAAATAAAAATCTCTTCCATTTATCTGCGTACACTTTCCTTGTACTAGGCCTTCTAGCTTCCAAAATCACATTCAAAACTTGTTGTGGAAGTTGAGACCCTCTATGGTTCAAAACAGAATATGCCAGGCTGTTAGGTGAAGAGAGTGAAGTTTGACATTCAGCAAATGGCTGTCCTCCTGTGACAACAGGTGTGGAATCGAAGGCAAAGGCCATGGAGGCTTCCGTACCAGACTTCTCAGTAATGGGTACCAGTGCTGTCGAGGCCAATCTGGAGCTATTAAAATCATCCTTGGCTTGTCCTGTCTGACCTTTAGAAGTACCTTTGGGAGGAGAGGCAGAGGAGGAAAGGCATACACATGAAGATTGCTCCAACTGAAAGAAAGAGCATCCACTTTCCAAGCTGTGGGATGAAACCTTTTTGTGCAAAACTTTGGCAGCTGATGGTTTAGTGGAGAAGCAAACAGATCTATGTCTGGAGTTCCCCATGACACTGTCAATTTCTGAAATACATGAGGATCCAATTTCCACTCGTGGGGATCCATAATTCTGCTCAACACATCTGCTAAGGAGTTCTGTGCTCCTGGCAGAAACCTTGCCTGAAGATTGAGCTGTAAACTGAGAGCAGTCTCCCACAAAATCATTGCTTGCCTGCATAGAGGATAAGAATCGTTCCCCTTGCTTGTTGATGTACCACATGACAGTTGTGTTGTCTGTTAGAATCAACACCTGCCCTGGAAGAAGTAAATCCTTGAAAGCCATTAATGCAAACTGGACTGCTAACATCTCCTTCAGGTTGATATGTAGATGTTGTAGTCTGGCAGGCCACTTGTCTTGTATCCACTTTCCATTTAGATGAGCTCCCCAAGCTTTGTCTGAGGCATCTGTCGTTAAAATCTGACTCGCCTCTGGCGGGTCACAGAGAGTCCCTTGTTTAGGTGACATTCCTGAGCCCACCACAAAAATTCCTTTTGAATGCAAGGTATTATTTGAATGACAGTGTCCAGATCCTGGCAGTGCTGTGTCCATACATTTTGAGATACCATTGCAGCTTCCTCATATGCAGTTTGGCATTGGGAAGCACCAGAATACAAGATGCCATGAACCCTAAGGCTTGAAGGACTGTCCTTGCAGTCAGCCCGGACTGATGAGATAGCTGATGGAAGTAAAGGGATAGACTCTTTTGTTTGTCCGGGGTTAATAAGGCCATCTGGGATGCTGTATTCAGTCTCACACCCAGAAAGCACATGTCCTGAGAGGGTACTAGACTGGACTTTATTTCATTCACAGAATACCCCAGGCATCTTAGCACTGCTATCACATATTCCAAATGATGAAGAAGCTCTTCCCTTCCTTGAGCCAGAATCAGGCAGTCGTCCAAATAAGGATAGATCTGTATTCCTTTTAGCCTGAAGAAAGCTATCACTGGAGCCAGAACTTTCGTGAATACTCTGGGCGCAGTAGATAAGCCACAGGGCAATGCAGAGAACTGATAGTGAGAAGTCCCAGCTCGAAAACGCAGATACTTCCTGCAACTTAGTCTGATAGGAACATGAAGGTAAGCCTCCTTGAGATCCAAAGTTACCATCCAATGATCTTTGCCCAGCAGAGGTAAAAGCTGCTGTAACATCTGGACATTCCCAAGTTCAAAATGTTGACAAGTGTTGAGGGTAGATAAATCCAAAATTGGTCTCCACGTGTTCCCCTTCTTTGGTACTAGGAACAGGCGAGAATAAAATCCTAGGCCCACTTCTGGCATAGGGACCGGCTGTATGGCCCCTATTTGGAGTAACAGAGAAACTTGCTTGTGAGCCTCTATTCTTTGTTGAGGAGGAACGTCTGGCATGCCTTTGAAAGGAGGCAAGGTATGGAAATAAAACCTGTAACCGTGGTGTATGATATCCAATACCCATCTGTCTTGGGTAATTAAACTCCAATTTTCTTTGAAAAGTGCCAACCTTCCTCCCAAAGGTGCTGCCAGACGAGAAGGCTCTGGCAGCTGAAAAGGTAGGTCATTGGGTCTGTTTACGAAAGGACTGACCCCTGCCCTCACCAAGACTGTGCAGGAGAACTCCCTGTTCTAGGCCTGAAAGAGCCCTGAGCTCTGCCCCTACCACGTCTAGATCTACCCCTAGACTGGGAATCATAAGAAGGATACGTCCACCCCTTAGTAGGCCAATTTCTACTAAACTTTGGAGGCTGGACCTGCAAAAAATCTTTAACAGTCTGCATAGACTTAGCCTTAAGTCTTCCATTTTCTTTAAAACTGCCTCAACAGGAGAACCAAACAACACGTCAGATTGTAAAGGAGCATCTAAAATCCTTGTTTTAACATGTTCAGACAAATTTTGATCCCTTAGCCAGGCGTGCCTGCGAAGAACTGACCCAGTGGCAGCCACCCTAGACGAGGCCTGTACAGCATCAAAACCACATTGCAAAGAATGCTTACCCACCTGTTCAGAAACATGCACTAAATCTTGCAACTCTTTACAATCAATACCTACTGCCAGAGCATCAACCTTAGACTTTAATTGTGAAAGGAGATAGTTCTGGTATTTCAACATGTGAAACTGGCAATTCAAAGCCCTCATAGCAAGAGTGGAAGTAGTATAAACTTTCTTTCCCCATCTATCCAAGGCCCTAGCCTCTTTGTCTGCAGGAACCGGATTCTTAACAACAGAAGCCTTAACACCCTTAGGCCCCTGACTAACAGTTTCTGAGTCAGCCCTAGGACTCTTAAAAAGATACTTATGAGCTTCAGGCACCCTGTAGTACCTATCCGGCTAAACAGGAGCAGGAGGCAAAGAATCAGGATTAAGAGAAGCCTCTGTAAAAACATCTTCTACTACATCCAAAACAGGAGGTATAGCCAAAGGCCTATGCTGGGGTAAAAACAAAAATTCCCTAAGCCTTTTCCTGGAATCAGAGAAGTCCTGACCTTCCCACTTAAAATGCTCCCTCATGGAATGAAGAGTTTCTGAAAAAGAAAAATCCTCAGGAGGAGAAGCAGAAGGAGTAGAATCATCCACATCAGAATCAGAATAAGGAGAGTACTCCTGCAAGTCTTCACCGAAGACTCTGAAACATCTGAAGCCTGCTCAAAACCCCCAGCTCAGGCTCCAACCTAGGTCTCTTATCAGGAGGGGGCATAGAACCCCTAATTAAAGTAATCAAATCTTCTGCCATTTTAAGCATATGCTTCTTGGGCACAGTACCTGAAGAGCTAGGGGTAACACCAACTGAAGCCAAACCTGGCCTGCCCCTGGGAGAAGCCTTTGAAACAGAAGGAGAGGGCCTAGCCACCCTAGGAAGGGAGGGGAGTATAGTAACCTGAGAAGCCCCCTCAGCCTGACATGCCTCCTGAGAGGCCACATCTTGCAATAATAAGGTCTCACCCTGGGAACCCAAAGAAACCTCCGGCGGAGCCACCGCTCCACCGACACCTCTAAAGAACGTCGCGGTACAGACGGTTCTTCTAGCCTAGGCTTAACTGCCTTGTCCTTGCCTGAAGAAGTCGAGCATCCGGCGGCATTTTATAATTACACCGCTTCCCAAAGACTAACCTTGCACAATCCAACCTTCTCTTTATAGTGCGTTTATTAAATCTAGCACAAGAGCGACAGCCAACAACGTCGTGCTCAGGCCCTAAGCAAGGAATACACAAAGTATGATAATCTCTATGCGGTATTTGTTTCCCACAAGAAATGCAATTATTGACTTTTTCTGACATCCGGTAAATCACTGAGGCAAGAAAAACTAAAATATTCCCCAACGGGTACTTAGCCAACTTTGAACTCGGTCTGAAACTTGAAATCAAAAATCTCAGAACGCCAACCGGCACTTGCAATGCTGCTTCTGCATCGGACCATGCGGCAAAAGACTGAGGATATGGCGTCGGTCATGCGCATTTGTACCCTGGCGTCCTGATGTCAGTCAAATGCGCCTTGACCGGCGTCATTGATATTCGGGCCGACCGAGGACAGCGGACTACCCAAGTGTAAGGACTGCAGCAATGTGAGATGAAGAACATCGCCATTTTCTTCAGTTTTTCTTGCCCCAGATGTCAGGTGCCCCCAAAAAGGTGATCCAAATTAGTACCAAAAGGTGAGAACACTGTACAAACACAAAAACCCTTCAGCTATAAGCAAATACATCAGTAAGGCATAGCAAAGATTTAGCCAGTAGATCAGAGGGGTTGGAGGGAGGGTAATCTGGACTGCAGCAGGGTGAACACGCGAACATCTACATTTATGGTAGGTACAAAACTGTACTATGTTCATCGTGTTACCCTGCTGCAGTCATCACACTTGGGTTGAGTCCCAAAGTTAAGGCAGGGTGGAGGCATTATAGAGGGTTAGAGGAGGCAATGAGGCCATGCAGAACTGCAGTGGCGAAGCCTGCCCTGGACTTAGAATAAAGAGGTAAGTGATAGTGTTTGGTGAAGGTGTGTACAGAACTCCAAGTTGCAGCTTCTAAAATTTCCTTGGTAGGAACCCCCCTGAGAAAGGCTGTAGAGGTAGCTGTTGCCCTGGTAGAGTGGGATCTAATGGTAGGAGGAACTGGTTTCCCCATGATGTGTATAGCAGAATCGTATGCAACGGCCTATCCATTTTGAAATGGTTTGCTTGGATATGGCCCTCCCTTGAGAAGTTGTATTATAGGAAACAAAGAGCTGGTCAGCTTTTCTGAAAGCCTTAGTTTTATCCAAGTAATATCGAAGCTGCCTGTGAATGTCCAAGGAATGCAGGAGTCTCTCACCTTTGTTCTGTAGATTGGGAAAGAAAGTGGGTAGATGGATTGTTTGATTTAAAGCTACACTGGAAACCACCTTAGGCATGAAGGAGGGATTAGTTCGTAGAGAAACTCTGTCTTGATGAAAAATGAGGAAAGGTTCCACTGCCATAAGTGCCTGTAATTCTGAAACTCTCCTAGCAGAAGTTACTGCCAGGAGCAGGGCAGTCTTCCAAGATAGGAACTGAAGGTCTGCAGAAAAAGCTGGTTCAAAGGGAGGTAGCGTTAGTTTTTCCAGAACAAAGTTGAGGTCCCATGTTGGTGTAGGAGCTCTTCTAGGTGGTCTAATGTTTTTTGCCCCTCTGAGGAACTGCCTTAGGAGTGGGTTTGAAAATAAAGGTGGATTTGTGTCATAGTGAGCTGAAATAGCTGAAGCATGGATTCTAATTGAGGAGAAGGAAAGTCATTTCTGCAACATCTCAGCTAAATACTGCAGAATGGGAGGCATATGCGGCTGAGTTGCGTCTTGGCCTTTAGCTTGGTTCCAAGCAGAAAACCTTTTCCATTTGTCCGAGTAAGCCTTCCTGGTGCTTGGCCTCCTGGCTTCTAGAATAACATCCAGTACTGCTTGTGAAAGAGGAGCTGGTTGGCTGCTTAATTGATTTGCCATGCAGCCAGGTTTAAGGTTTTGATCTGACTGTGCAGAATCTGCTTGTCTTGCTGCGTGAGCAAATGAGGTATTTGAGGCAATATCCATGGTGGGCTGTGAGCCATATTCTTCAATAGCGGGTACCAGTGCTGGCGTGGCAAGTCTGGGGCTATGAGAATCATTCAAGGTTTCTCCCTTTTGACCTTCAAAAGGACCTTTGTGAGAAGAGGTAATGGCGGAAAGGCATATGCTGTCAGGTTTTTCCAACTGAAGGAGAGAGCGTCCACTTTCCAAGCTTGATGGTGGAATGTCCTTGTACAAAATTTTGTCAGCTGGTAGTTTTGAGGACTGGCCAACAGGTCTATATTTGGTAGGCCCCATCTTTGAGTTATCACTGCAAATGTTTGTGGGTCTAGCTTCCACTCGTGGGGATCTTTGATGTTTCTGCCAATGTGTTTTTCTGTCCTGGCAGGAATTGAGCTTGTAACTGGATTTGGTAGGTCAGAGCTGTGTTCCATAAGATTATTGCCTGCCTGCAAAGAGGGTAGGAATGCGTGCCCCCTTGTTTGTTTATGTACCACATTACTGTGGTGTTGTCCGTCTTTATTGCCAGTTGTCCAGGCTGTAGTAGATCCTTGAAGGCTGTCAGAGCTTTCTGTACAGCTAGCATCTCTTTTCGGTTTATGTGCAGTTTTCTTTGTTCTGCAGTCCGTAGGCCTTGAATGCATTGCCCTGCCATGTGTGTCCCGCAGGCATAGTCTGAAGCATCTGTTGTGATAGTTTGCCTGGGTGGGGGCAAGGTGAAAGGCTGACCCTTGTTGAGGTGACATGCCTGTGCCCACCATAGAAATTCCTGTTGAAGGTAGGGAATGAGAGATATCACTGTGTCCAAGCTGTGGCTGTGTTGAGACCATATGCTTTTTAGGTACCATTGTAATTTCCTCATATGCAGTTTTGCAAATGGTATTATCAGAATGCAAGATGCCATGAAGCCCAAAGCCTGCAGAATTTTTCTTGCAGTTAATTGGGTCTTTGTTGCCATTGTCTTGAAATATTGAGTCAGTTGTAATTGCTTGTCTGGTGTAAGATAAGCCTTCTGGGCCGTTGTGTCCAAGCTGGCACTCAGGAATGTCATTTTTTGTGAGGGTACTAGTTTTGACTTCTTTTCATTTACTGTGTACCACAGACAATTTAGTAGATGCTTCACAAAAGCCAGATGTTGTAAGAGAATGTCTTTTCTTTCTGCTTGGATGAGGCAGTCATCCAGGTATGGATATATTTTAATTCCTCTTTGTCTGCAGTATGCAATTACTGGTGCCAGGCATTTTGTGAATACTCTGGGCGCAGTAGCTAAGCCAAAGGGCAGTGCAGAGAATTGATAATGGGTTGAACCTGCAATGAAACAGAGGTATCTTCTGCAACTTTGTCTGATAGGGACATGCAGGTATGCCTCCTTGGAGGTCCAACGTTACCAGCCATGCTTCCTTGCCCAACATGGGAAGTAGCTGCTATAGTGTTAGCATCTTGAATTTGGGAACTTGTAAGTAAGTGTTTAGAATTGAAAGGTCCAGAATTGGTCTCCAAGCATTTTCTTTTCTGGGTACTAGGAAGAGTCTTGAGTAAAATCCTTGGCCTTGCTCTTGAGTTGGTACCCTTTGAATGGCTCTCATGGCCATGAGAGCTGTAATTTGTTTTTGAGCCTCTGCCCTTTGATTTTGTGGCAGGTTTGGCATTCCTCTTTTTATTGGCAAGGTGTAAAAGTGGAATCTGTATCCCCGTAAAATTATGTCTAGGACCCATTTGTCCTTTGTGACCATGTGCCAGTTTTCTGCAAATAGTGCTAGTTTTCCCCCCAGGGGGGCTGACAAAAGAGCTTTGTTTGGCCAGCTGAGGTGCAAGTCATTGAGTTTGCCTTCTGGTGGGTTGAGACCTGTCTTCTCCTCCCTTCTGGGTTGGAGTGCCCCATTGGCGAGGTTTATACTGAGCTTGTGGTTGTCCTCTGCCCCTTGGGTGCCTGTATTTACCCCTCTGAGGCCTGTCAGTGGCTGGAAAGGACCAATTTTTTGTTGGCCAGTTTCTGCTGAAGCGAGGGGGTTGTACCTGTAGAAAATCTTTGACTGTCTGCATTGATTTTGCCTTATCCATTTTTTTTAAAACTTCTTCTGCTTTAACACCAAAAAGAACATCCTGCTGTAAGGGAGCATCTAGTAGTTTTGCTTTAACATGATCAGGCAGACTTTGTTCCTTTAACCAGGCATGCCTACGTATAACTGATCAGTGACAGCTGCTCTGCAGGAGGCCTCCAAAGAATCAAACCCACATTGTAAGGTATGTTTGCCCACCTGCTCGGTGGCGTGCAACAAATCCTGTACTTCTTTCAATTCGGATTGTTGAGGGAGGATGGTTATCTTTTGTTTTAACTGAGAGATCAGAAATTGCTGATACTTAAGCATATGAAATTGACAGTTTAGTGCGCTCATAGCTAAAGTGGCTGAAGTGTAAACCTTTTTCCCCCATCTGTCTAGTGCTCTTGAATCCCTTTCAGAAGGTACTGGATTTTTAGCCATGGAAGCCTTAGCCCCCTTGGGACCCTGGGAGATGGTCTCTGGGTCAGCTACTGCGCTTTTGTAAAGAAATTTGTGGGAATCAGGTACTCTGTAGTATCTGTCAGGCTTGGCCGGGGCAGGAGGCAGAGAGTCAGGGTTGAAACTGGATTCTAAATACACATCATCCACAATGTCCAAAACAGGAGGGATGGCTAGAGGTCTGTGTTGGGGGAGTAAAAGAAACTCTGAGCCTTTTCTTGGAATAAGAGTAATCCTGACCTTCCCAGTGAAAATGTTCCCTCAGTGTGTAAAGTTTCCCCAAAAGAGTAATCTTCTGGAGGGGAAGCTGAGGGAATAGAGTCCTCAGCATCAGAATCTTCATAAGGAGAGAAGGAATAGTCTTGGTCCTCAGAGGAATCCGAAGAAATAGACAGTTGTTCAGAGGAAACAGATTCTTCCTCTTGTCTAGGCCTTTTGTCAGGAGAAGGCGGAGAACCCCTGATAAGAGAAATCAAATCTTCAGCCATCTTGAGCATCTGTTTCTTAGGCATATGGCCTTGAACAGGAGACTGAAGTGAAGCCTTTTTCGATTTGGAAGGAGTCTTCGATTTGGAAAACGTTTTGACTGTAAGAGTCGTCGGTCTGAAAACGCCTTCAGAAGGCGATGGCGTTTCAGAAGTACCGACGTCCTTGGAAGGGAAATCGTCGGTAGCGCCTGAAGTAAAAGGCTGCGTTGGCCTAGTACATTCCGTCAAAATATCCGTAGCGGTCTCGGGTTCCTGAACTGCGGTAGTCAGAGGCTGCATCGGAGCCTCACTGATAACCGGAGACCGGATCAACCGAGGCCTCGGAATCGGGCTTAGGCCTGGGCTGTCGATCCTTATCCCTGCGCTTTTTGTGCACACCGGTAGTCGGTAGCACCAACGGCATGTTATAATTAAATTTTCTGCCAAAAAAGTGTCGTGCGAAATCAAATCGTCTTTTAATAGTACGTTTATTAAATCTAGCACAAAAACGACAAGAAGTGACATCGTGATCAGGGCCTAGGCAAGGTACGCAATAAGAATGAAAATCCTTATGAGGTATTTGCTTCCCACAAGAAATACAATTGTTAACTTTTTCTGACATCGGTCTGAGGCAAGAAAAGTTTCCCCAACGTGGTACTTAGCTTTATAGAAGACTTAGGTCTGAAATTCGAATTCGAAAATCTCAGGTGTCGGCCGACCGGCACTTGCGAACTGCTTCTGCTTCGGGCACCGCATGGCAAGAAAGACTGAAGAAAATGGCGTCGGTTGCAATATATGTACCCCCTGGCGCACTTGACGTCAGGGATGAGGCGACAGCAACCGACGTCGGACCAAGACTTTGGAAATCTGGCCGACTGCGGGACCGCCTGACGACAGGATAACCCAAGTGTGATGACTGCAGCAGGGTAACACGATGAACATCTGAACAATGCTCAACAACCACCCTTCAAGTAATACTAAATACAAGTTTAATGGCAACTTTCTAATCAGCACTCCATCTCACCTTCACCTTTGTGGTGACATCCATCCAAACTTTGGCCCTTCATACCTTCTACACTCTACCACTCCATCAATACAATACATCACTGTTTCCTCTTTACTTGACCATCATTCCAGCCTTAGAATTATCTGCAACAAACGACAAAAAATCCATTCATGCATCTCATGTTTTCCCCTTGATATGCTAGTAGCTAATAAAACCTAGATAAAACAAGAAAGTAAAGAGGAAGTCCTCCTGCTAGGCTGCAATATCCCAAGATATAATAGAAAAAGTAAGACAGCAGAGAGAGTTGTAATGTTTTTTCATTAAAACTCACAATGTATCCTCACAAAATCCCCTCTTTCACCCATGTAGAGTTACTTATCTTATACCTAAAAATGAAAAATCATAGAAACCTGTGTAATGCAGATATATATAGACACACACACAATTAGGGAAAAAATTCCATTAAAGCTGAAGACATGTTGTTTACCTCAAATACTCTCAAAGATAACTATTATTAGTAGGCAACAGTAACCCTGACTGGCTTGTAAACTCAGACATACGAACCAACCCAATCATCTATACAATTTCAGAATATAAACACATTAACTAGATTTAAAAAAATGTAGAAAGATTCAATCCATCCTTGACTGGACACTGACCAGCAGTCAGAGCAACATAAGCAAACTCAGGATGCCTGCCAGACTCCATCAGTGACCACCTCCCCACATACTCACAAAGACATCAAAACAATGCTAACAAAACAATGAGCAACCAAGACCACAACCTATCCTCATTTAGTAAAGATTACTTCAATCACCAATGTCACTGAAACTGATTAAAAACTATTCCTCTTAACACTAACATAATTCAATACCACATTTTTGAATATTCTAAACTCCCATGCATCATTAAGAACACAAACAAAACAACGTGTTAAATCAAACCCTGCCCTGTGGCTAAAAAAGGCCACTAAACTCATAACACATAAATGCTGCCTGGAAAAACTGGACTAAAGCAAGGAAATTAGGCATCCCTGAAAAAAATTCAGACAAATTTCACAACCACACCAAATGCCAAATAAAATGTGATAAACCTATTATACCACCCTACAGCACAAACATCAAAACAATCCTAAACTCTGATGGACCTCCATAAACAAACTCCTTAAACCTATCTGTTGAAAAACATGCATATCAGAAAGAACACAAGCAGCACTGCTAGCCATTTCAACTCTTATTTCATTTAAACTGTCCACACTGGCAGCAACAATTAACCATTCAGCTCTGTTTAATTTCTACACTATTTCAACCTCTACCATTAGAACATGTCTTTAAACTAATTCTTTCTACCTTAGCTGCCAACAACCTAGCAGCTGAATACTTAAATTGCAACAGATGCACTAGCCTATCTCAATGAAGTTTAATCAGCAAAAAGTATGTTCCCCACACTCTGGCAAAAGTCATTTATAATACCTGTACATAAAGGTGGAACTTCCATACACTTTACACTCCTATCCCCTCTGTCCAAAATTCTCAAAAAATGTATGCATATGTGTAGATTGCGCACACACACACACACACACACACACACACACACACACACACACACACACCTCTCAAAGCTACTAAGTGCTACCTTAGCACAACAAAATGATGACTCATCACTTATCCGCCCTGCCCAATCCTAGACACCAAACTGCTGAAATCACTAGAGTCCTTTTCAGCCACTGAAATCTGGTTACAAAACTCTAATCAAACAAAACTAATGCTTTTCAATCCAAAAAACACCACTAATTTAAAACATTCATTACACATTACCTCAGATATCAATATAACCTAAGTATCATCCCAAGTCAAACAACAAGAGTTATTATTGATGAAAATATGAAGTATGACCATCACATTCTTCAAACTATCAAAACAAAACTCACCAAAACGTTGTTTCCTTTTCAAGTCCAAGCCTTAGGTCACAAACGCAACTAAAAAAAATGTTAGCCTACCTTCTTCCTTTACTACTGTATGCTTCTTAAAAACTCCAAAAAATAGAATCATGCTACAATTAGTACAATTTGCTGCCAACCAACCCTCCCTCTCCCACCACTGCACAAGTCAAAGAAATGAACTAGCATAAACTTCAGCATTTAACATAAACACAACTGCACATTTATTAATCTACAAATCTAATAACTGCCCTTCGGTACAAAATATTACGCAGCAGTACCCTCCAATCAGAGGCCCCCATTCTAGTAATCTATTTATAAACACCACAAAAAGCAAATAATTCTGCAGGGGACTCACTGTACTCGAACTCGATTGAAAAATCATGGAACTCTATTCCTCTCAACCTAAAGCAGACACAAAATAAATGTTAAAACCCATTTGAAGCAACACCCAATTAAATTGTTATTTTCATATTCTGTTCCATGATAAAAATCACTCATCTCCGTTTTCCTACAGGGAAAAAAATGTTATTTGCCTCTTACTCCATCGGTATATTTTTAAAGTAGAACTTGGCGTACTTACTAAACAGACAAGTAAGTACTTCTTTCTCATTCCTCTCATTTCCTTACCAAATTACTCTCTGTTTCATTCTCATTTTCATACCTTCCACCATCTCATAACCTACAGTGTCTTTACTAGCACCGTTGCTTGCTCCTTCTTACAACTGCACCATCCTATATGAAATTACTAGCTAGTTTCTGTAACTATACTCTCAAACTGTTTCCTGTTGCATGCAATTAGGTTACATAGGTTGTACAGAGTCTTATCCTTCTGATGTCTTGCATACGACACGTAAGCAGACTGCACTTGATGAACTGTCCCATCGTGTCTGTGTAATGCTTGTTTGAGTGCAAAAATTAAAAAAAAAAATGTTGAACATCAGGATCTAGGCACACAACATCAGGGGGATACATTTCCATAAGAACAAGATACCTGATTAAGGTGAGACAAAAAAGTGTAAGAAATGGAAGAGAGGTCGAACTACAACTTTGAAAACTGAAATAAACGAGCTGGACAAACAGATTAAGCATAGTGTTAGACAAGATCAAGAAAAATTTGAAGAAAATTTATATAAAGATATTGAGCATAATAGGAAACCTTTTTATAGATACACAAGACGTGGAAGGAGTAAAGATACACAAACTGATAAACTGCATGCAGATTCTAAAATGTATTCTCAGACCCAACAGATTATAAACATATTTACAAAATCTTATGCAAAACAGTTTGGCTCCACAAAAGGGGTGGTAAGTTGCCCTAGTGACATCCAGGTAACCCCAGATACTGGAATCAAATTATATTATATTGAAAAAGAACTGTGCAAACTGGATCCAAACAAAGTGCAGGGAGGAGACGGAATAAGTAACAATGACCGGAGAACACTTACGCAAGAACTTACACTGCCATTACATCTATTATTCACTAGGTCATATAAATATGGGGATATTCCTCAAGATTGGAGACATGCACGTATTAAACCAGTCTTTAAGGGAAACGGGAGTAGGACAAACCCAGAATCATATAGACCCTTAAGTCTACTTTCATGTTGTGGAAAAATAATGGAGAAGGTAATACTGGATAAGTTATTGTCAGAACTGGATAGGTTGGGACTTGAAAATAGATTTATTACCACCTGTAACATGATGTTCTATAACAATATAATAACAGCTATGAATGAAAAATTGTGCTGTGATGTGATTTATATAGATTTAACTTCAGCATTTGACAGGATCATGCACAAAACACTGATCAATAAATTAGTACAACTAGGTACTGATGTACTGTTTATAAGATGGATAGCTGCATGGCTTTCAAATAGGACAAGGCAAGTATCGCACACCAACTGGACAGGTGAAATCCTTGGTTACAGTCAAGGTGTCCCACAGGGCTCTGTACTAGGCCCTTACTTGTTTAGATTGTATCTTTCAGACCTTACTTTTTCATCTGAGGTGTTCTACAGTCTATATGCTGGCAACCCGAAATTGGGTAAACGAATTACAAGCGTTACAGATAAGGCATGTCTGCAAAATAATTTGACTAAATTGACCATTTGGGTACAGGAGAATAATATGTTAGTAAATACATCAAAAACTAAGCATATGAGATTTGGGAGACAAACTGAAAGGTGAATATTTAATACAGCACACAGTGATCGAAACTGTAGACTCATTTATGGGCCTGGGTATATGGGTAGATTATGGGCCTGGGTATATGGGTAGATTCAACTAAGAGTTATTCTAATCATATCAATCAATTGGCTAATGATAGTTACAGAATTATAGGTTGTATAAAAAGATTTATAAAGTCTAGGAAATCAAACATAATGAAGTCATTGTTAGTTACATTAGACCCAAACTTGAGTATGGAATAACAATATGGAAACCCTATAGGAAAACAAGCATGAATAAACTGGAAAGAGTACAGAGGAAATATACCAAGGGCATCCATGGATGTGAAAATCTAAGTTATTATGAAAGACTAAAATATCTGAACTTGTACAGTGTCTCTTACAGATATTTAAGAGATCTTATTCAGGTATATAGGGCATTTAGGGACAACTACCTCTGGGAATGTTTGGGGTTATCAAAAAGTACTAGAGAATCGTCAGATAACCTATGTAGAAGATTCTATAGGAAAGAGAAGTGTACTAATTGGTTCTCTGACGGAGTAGCTGATGCTTGGAACAGACTACCAAATTACATTAAAGCAAGTACTAGTTTAGATATTAAGAACAGCCTGGACATTTATTATGGGAACAAGTGTTTTAGCATACTGGCAAGCTAGAAGGGCTTTATTGGCCATGCTTGAAACATTTGTATGTATGATGGTATGTATGTATGTATGCTTTATTTGCACTGTATTAGTGTAAGAAATGATTACATATTGTATGTTCTTGGAGCATTTCTCCTGTCCTCTACTGAAAAAGGGCATGCTTGTCAGCACAGTCTGACTTTCCCCAGTAAACAAATGCTAAATACATTCATAAATGCATAAATACTGCCTTCAAGGTGAAGGTGAAAGACAAAGCAAACCCGCTTCTCAAAGGAATCCACTGCCTGTGGCTCCTTGCTGGGTAGACAAATCTCAGGACTCTAGGGCAGGAGCTTTCAGGAGTGTGGTCACAGCCACTACACTGCGGACTTCTACAGTAAAAGCTAGTGTACTCCAGTCTTTAGGAAGCCAGAGGATCCGGTCTGGCCTCCATGAAGGTACTACATCAAGACTCTTCTGCGGTGACACAACTACCAATCAAAACTACTCTGTCAAGTGGGTGTGGAGCGTTGGGGGGGGGGGTGTTCAAGAGGAAAACATGAAAGATCTCCTCCAGTAAAACCTTAAATTCAGATGGGATGCATGGGAAAATCCAGCTGATTCCTGAATCATTTCTAGAATCTGCCCACACCTGAGGTCCTGGGGAAGGGTGATAGCTGCTCATCCCTGTCCAATTCTGGGTGGCGTGGAAGCTGCTTCCCTCTACATTTGTCTTTCCTCAGTAGGTAAGACTCCCAAACCGAAGAAGCCACAGGCTCAGATAAGCCAATAACTGCACTAGACCCCCTCCCCTCATTTGCTGGTACCCCAGAGGGGGTTGTTAAAGCAGGCACATGTGATCACAAGGAGCAAACAATGATCAATATCCATTTTGGAAGGGGCACATGCAGAGATATCTGCATCATTGGGGCCAGCAAAGACTAAGAGTTCTGATTAACAGAAAAACTCCCAAAAATACTGACGTTGAGACCAAGTAGTCTCACTGCCAACTGTAAGAAGGCCAAGTCCATGGACAGAACAGCCAGCCCTGACAGAGAGTCAGAATCAAACATGAAAGATTATCTCCCAGTGCTAACATCAATGGGACTCCTGCTAGCAAAGAGCTTGTGGTATGAATGCTCTGCACAGACAGCACTGTCTGCACTGGGGCAGTCAAGATCACACTCCTAGAATCAGTACTGTTACTGATCTCAATATATTTATCAGATGTAAAGTTTAACGAAGGAGATGACAACTGACTGACTAGGTACTGAGATATGGACAGGAACCAGTGGGAAAAGTGATGGGGCAAAACTTGGAGCTCTACTCATCCTGATGTGAGCAGGGGACCAAAGCCTGTGTGTATCGCACAGAATTAAAAGACTGCCTCATCTCAAAATCAACCAACTCGACAGAGCGCTTGATCTCGTCACACCTTAAGAGTAGGGACAATGGATTCTAAACCCTGGTTCTAACTCTACATTGGCAATTCTCCTAGTTCTGGAAGGCATGGCTTCTCTAGATATAGACAGCCTGGTGGGGGGATGGAATCCCATTAGATGTTAACACATGTTTACTGGTGCTAGCATTTTGGAGATCTGAGGTTCTCCAACTCTTTCTGTTCTATGTGAAGGGCAGGTGTGGACTTCAGCTTCACTAGCTCTAAATGCTGCTTTTTTTTTTTCAAAAGGTTGGGGTGTGAATAACACTATGCCGCACATAAAAGTCAGCCTCCCTAAGACACTTTGTATAACAATCTTCAGGGGGAATTTTCAAACTTCCTTAGACACTCTTGTCAATTTTTAATGGCAGCAAACTATCACCAAACAAATTAACAGACAAACAGTGCAAACCACCAAAACTACCACACACTGTTGCCGAAAACTTTTTCAAAAGGGGAAATTTATTTCTAACTCTCAAAGTGGAACATCAGCCAAGTCACAACAGTAAAGGAAACGTACCACAGAAAACACAACTACTTAATGATGATCAAGTAAAATTGCATCTAAAAACAAGCGAGGACGAAGGGTAGACTGTAATAAAAACTTTCTGCAGAATGCTAAAGAAAGGAACATATTGACATTATGTGATGCACACATTCAACAAAATACAAACATACTCTGAAAAAGCAAAAATGACCTAAATACATGAAAAAAGGAAATAAAGTGGAGATAGGCATGGGGTTGTTCTCAATAAAGTGGAACCACTTAGCACTGCTGAAGTTATCTGGAGTGGGTCCTTCTTCCCAAGGCATTATGGGTACAACAGAAAGGCATTGATAGCTTAAGAAAACTATCACAGCTAGGCCATGTCCCATTGGCGATGACGACTAATTTGCAATCATACATCATAGGATTTGACAAGGTCAATACCAGGCTTAACTCACAGTCAAAGAAACCTGCATCAGAAGTACCAACACAGGGACATTTGAGGACAAAAAAGGTAGTAACCAGAGCAGGAGGAAGGGAACTAGATGACAGGGTACCAATGCTGGTCAACCAAAACCAGTGAAAATGATGTTGGCATTCTAGAGAAAAGCGAGTGCAAATAATGGCATTCTGACACCTGCTGAACACAACCAAAAGGACTCTGAATTTCAGCCGACCCAGAGAGAGAGAAATTAGAGCTTATACCAGATCTACATGCATGTCACATAGACAGATAAGAAAATAAGAGAGATCGAAACAGTCTACAGTTATGTTTGAAGAATAAATCTGGACAAATCTGCCATGTCTGTAAAAGGAAGGGCAGGATGGCTCAGTTGTTGAGGGGAAAGACAAAAAACGTTGAACAGGGAAAAAGGTAGACAGTGCAGAAAATCAAACCTCAAGGAAACTCTCTAGTACCATAAGAAGTGCACAGGCAGAAGAGGAATCCTACATCAGAGAAACCTCCAAGTTATCTCTAGAAGACAGTATCAATCCATCCACAAACCCTTTTTCCTATTTTTGCTCATGGGGTCAGGGTGTCACTTAAATAGTGACAATCATCAACAAACAAATTAATAAGTATGGTCCTAATGGTTAAAAATATTTAATTATCCAAGCAAGCAAGACAGTGAAACTGGAATTAGAAGTGACTTGATTAGATGCCAAAGCAAGGCAAAAGGCCTGAGAAGCAAACACTAAACTATGGCAGACAACTTGAACTCACTCAAAGCCATAGCCACTTAAGCCATACACTAGGCAAGAATAACAAACTAGAGTCAACTAAAGAGGCAAGGAAGAAGTTCTCTCAAAGGCAAAGGAAAAAAATGCCAAAATGCAGAAATTCCTGACTGAGGAAACCTGTAAAAATGGTTTCAACCTATATAAAGAAAAAGGAAGAAATACGCAGTGAAGACGTCACTAACCTACACTCAAACCCTTAACAGAGCAGAAGATGAAAGAAGACTTTTGTCAACCAAAAACACTGTAGCATGGAGCTTTTAAGAATCTACCAAGTGCTTTCAGTAGTGAGAAGAAACTACAAAACGAAGGCAAAAGATGTTTAGTATCAAGGGAATGGGATGTGTGAGAAAGAGATCTGCTAAACTGAGCATGTGCAGAATACTCATCCTATTTGTTAATGAAGATTATACAATAACTGTCCGTTAACATTCAAAAACGAGCATGCCGATTGGTTAGCCCAACGAGCATGCCGATTGGTTAGCCCAACCAGCATGCCTGTTGTAAATCGAGAATATACCAAACAGTAAAAGTCCGGCAGTTGAATCATCATTCAGAAGCCGGACTTTATCGGCTTATACAACTTCAAGTCATAACTCTCAACTGTGCATATTTTCGCAGAATGCCCAGATTTTTGCTTCAGATTTTAGTCCGTTTCTCATATGTATTTTTTTGGCAAATCATTGAAGGTAAAAGTTAGAAATAATGACGGACATTTGAGTTTCAGACTTCACACCCTTCAGGAAATTGATGCTAATGCAAAGCCTGTTACTCTAACAATTTTCTTAACTTGCAACAGCAGTACTTAACTGTCCCTACTTTTGGACTTTTATCCCCCATTATTTATGGCTTTGTCCAGATTTCTTACTCTAAGAGGTTGTGGTATATGCTTCCAGACAACAAACAACAACACTGTAGATCTGGAAGACGTTAATAAGCTACTAAGTCAGCCATGATGCTCTGCAATCAAGAAGAATCAGGAACGTAAAAAAATGTGAAAACTGCACCCGATTCTTCCAGTATGTAGAAGATCACGACCGACACAGTAGCTTACGAACGCCTTCCCAATCTACATTTCTTTCCAAACCATCAGGGTACTATGTAAGCATGAGAATGCAAGTCCCATATGCATGAGCAGTACATCAAGCAACCATAAGACATAAAATTAAACAGGAAGACCACCACAGCACCTTTATACAGCGCCATAATTTAAGAAAAGTTAATTTTTTTTCTTAAATAATGGCATTGTATAATAGCAATAACCCACGGCTGGGTGTGGGTAACCCTAATTTACCCATGATTTGTTTTGTTTGGTCACTCTGGCTTCGCTCTCGTGACCAAACCACAACAACCTTGGGTAAATCCAGCTTTACCCACAACAAGCCATGGGTACTGCTACACTAAATCACCTTAACAGACATCACTGCTGTCAGCCCTCTTGCCAAATATGCCAACAGTGCAATGCTGTGGGTAAACTATTATACAATACAATAATTTTGGCAAGCAGAAGTTAGTGTAAGACAGTAAACTTTAACCCATCCTGACAATGCATTATTATTTTGTAGTGCATGCAGCAGCCCCGATTACGCTAAAAAAAGTCCTGCTATAATGGGACAGCCAACTAACTCTTAAGTATCCCCTAGGCACTGTTACCATCACTTCTGCAGAGCATAAAATGGCTTTCAACTCCTGTTTCTGCATGCTGAACCATGCAATTTCGAATTGATCTGCGTTAATATGCAAGACATCAATCACTCCCCCACTGCTTTACTGGTTACTGCTTTACTGGTTTTCAAAGCCAGACTACCACTTTTTTTTTTAATTCTTACTTTTGATTAATTTGTAGTACATGAAAAGATAAATCTCTGTGCACTACAAAGAATTAGGAGCAAGTCAGCAAACCATAAGCCTGTCTATATTATGTGTTCTTGACAATGATGTCAAGATTCAACTCTCGAGCTTCACTCTTAAGGCAAATTTCTTGGTGTTCATTTCGGGAACAGGCAATAAAGCCTTTACAACCACTGACCTACTCATAATGCTCTGTTTTCTGCCAAAATTACCAACAGCTATGCACAAAACAAAAACAAGCATAACCAACACTACTCCTACTGTAGTTTCATCAAAAATATTGACTAATGCAATGCCTCTTGCCAGGTCCGGTCTCCGTCCAGCAAACAGACCCTGATATGTCTATACTGAGAATAAATTAAGTACTCCCCCACCCCCCTGTCATGCCTGCATTTTTTTCATCTTACTCAAGAAATGCTAGCTAAAAGAAACTGTAAAGCTTAGAAATCAAAATCAACTATTTTGTAACATATGCATTATGAATAACTTGTTACCTACTTCTCAGGTGGGTTAATTATTCAAATACCTGCACTAAATGGATATCAGCAATTAAAGAGGATACAATTCTTCCCGAATTTTAAAAAATGTTGTTCTACTTTCCCCTGCACTGCCTTAGAAATGTAAGGCTGTTTATTTTTATTGGCCCAGGACACATTTTAGAGAAGTAATAAGGCTTATGACGACAACTTAAGAGGTTAGATTGCTGGTCATTTGAAACATAATCTGATTATGACAGTATTATGATGAATAATAAGAATTATGCAATGTGATGTTTACTGAAATTATTTTGATGTAACTAAATTATGAGAAATGTGTTGGTGTGCTAATAAACATGCATTTAAAATTATCAGCACTAAAGAAATGTTATGTTCACACCAACTTTTATAACACTGAAAATCTCAATCCATCCGTTTTCCACACTCAGGTTTAAATAACAAATATATATGTTCTCACGGTCACAAAAAGAAGTTATGTACTCACCATAACGTTCCATCTGAGTGGGTAACTTCATTTGTCTGCAACCTGTGGGTATCGGATCCGTCCTCAGATCCGAGCCGGCAGCTTTACCTAGCTAAAAGATCCGAGCTCCTAGCTCCTCCCCTACCCATAATCCCCTGATACACATCCCCCATCCTCAGATTGAGTTTGCCTATAAAGACTCCACAAGACCCTCGAAAGAGGCCAGTAACCTACTGCCTAACAGAATGGACAATCCTATCCATGGTTAAGAAGCACTAAACTGGTTAGGGGGAAAGGAGGGGGGGGGTCGGTTGCAGATAAATGAAGTTACCCACTCAGATGGAACGTTATGGTGAGTACATAACTTCTTTATCTGAAGTGGTTAACTTCATTTGGTCTGCAACCTGTGGGAGAGTCTCCAGCTACCTAGAAATCTTGGGCGGCCCTCAAGGAAGAATATTCCAGAGCACCGCGGAGCCAAAGGAAGCCCTACTCCTGGAAATCATATCCAATTTATAATGGGAAATGAATGTATGAGAGGAGGACCAAGTAGCTGCTGAACATATGTCGTCTATAGGGACTCTAGACCAGAACGCTGCAGAGGTAGCTATGGATCGGGTTGAATGAGCATGGATTCCCAAAGGTACCGGTTTGTTTGAAGCTAAATAGGCCTGAATGATGCATTGTGAAATCCAGTTGCCTAATGTCACTTTGGTAATAGGTTTACCCAAAGAAGACTTGGCAAAGGACACAAACAATTGATCAGATTTGCGGTTAGTTGCTGTCCTGTGCAAATAAAAACGCAGTTGTCTATGCACATCCAATTTGTGTAATGTGTATTCCCCTTTGTTCTGGAAATTGGGGAAAAACACTGGCAGATTAATAGACTGATTAATATTCGACTCAGAGGCTACTTTAGGGAGGAAGGAAGGATTAGTCCTGAGAGAAACTCTGTCCTTATCTTATGAAATATTAGGTAAGGGGGTTTCATACAGAGGGCTTGAAGCTCAGACACTCTCCTGGCCGAAGTTATTGCAACCAGGAAGGCTGTTTTCCAAGATAAAAATTTCAACTGAGCAGAAGCGGCCGGTTCAAAAGGAGGGCCCGTCAAAGCCTGTAGGACCAATGTTAAGTCCCATGGTGGGACCGCAGACTTAACTGGCGGTTTTAACAGAAAGGTGCCTTTTAAAAAAGTTTTGCAAATCCTGGTGGAAGCCAGTGATCATACATCATCCCCAACATGAAAATGAGAGATGGCTGCCGACTGTACTTTAACCGTAGATGCACTGGCTCCCTGATGAAAGATATGGGACAGAAAATCAAGAATCGTCGGAATAGGGACAGTAAAGTGGTCTAAGCCCCTGTATTTGGCCCGAATGGAAAAACGTTTCTATTTACTACTGTAGATTTTTCTGGTAGAAGGTTTGTGTGCTGCTACCAGAATAGCTTTCATTGGTGACGAGATACCGGGAGTCCTTGCTATCAGCGGAACTGGATCAACCAAGCCGTGAGCTTGAGGTCACCCAGGTTTGGGGGTTGTAATCCCGCAGGATGAGAAATTAGATCCGGAATGGGATCCAAGATCCAAGAAGGAACTACACTGTGAGACCGCAGGTAAGGGAACCAGATCTGGCGAGGCCAGAATGGGGCTATGAGAATTATCTTGCTCCCCAACCAATGGGCTTTCTGCAGGAACTTCATCATGAGCAGAAGCGGGGGATAAGCATAAAGGAGATCGGGGGGCCAAGCATGAACCAGAGCATCTCTGGGGCTCTCCCCTATTGGGGGAATTAGAGCGAAATATTCGCTGCACTTTGTGTTTGACGGAGAAGCAAAAAGATCGCAGCAAGGTAGACCCCATTTGAGGAAGATCTGTTTCGCTACTAACGGGTTTAGAGACCACTTGTACGGTGTGAGCATCAAGTGACTTAGCTTGTCCACTAGGATGTTGGTCCGGCCCGGAATGTGCATTGCTACCAGAAAGCGGTTGGTGGAGATCGCCCATTCCCAAACTCTCATGGCCTCTCGGCAAAGGGGATAAGATCTGGTTCCTCCCTGTTTGTTGATGTACCAGACTAGAGCCATGTTGTCTGACTGAATTGCAATAGTTCCTGGAGGAAGAAGGTCTTGTAGGGCTTGCAATGCCAGAAGCACCGCCCTCATCTCCAGGATATTGATATGCAGAATGGTCTCTGAGGGAGCCCATGTGCCTTGGATGGTTCTGCCCATAGCATGCCCCCCCCACCCGAGGCGAGAAGCGTCCGTGGTCAACGTGGCTTGGGGCTGAGGCATGACAAACGGTCTCCCCTCTCGCAGCTCCTGAGAGTGCAGCCACCAGAAAAGGGAGTCCTTGCAAACCCTGCTCAAGGGAATCGGGGTGTTCAAGGGGTGCAGCAAAAGTGACCATTGGACCTGAAGAGTCCACTGAAGAATTCTCATGCGCAGCCGCACAAAGGGCGACAGACCGATGGCTGCCGCCATGGAGCCCAAAGCTCTCAGGACTAATTCCGCAGGTGGGGCTGGGGACTGGAGAATTGCCAAAACATGAAGAGACAAACTGCGCAACCTGTCTGTTGTTAGAAAGGCCTTGGAGTGGCGTGTTTCTATCTTGGCCCCTATAAATTCCAGATAAATTCCAGAACCTGCACAGGATGAAGGAACGATTTCTGAAGGTTCACAGTAATACCTAGACGATGAGTAAGAGCCAGGGTATAATCCCTGGCCAAGCAGAGCTGATGCCTGGTGGAGGTGGTGAGGAGCCAATCGTCCAGGTACGGAAAGACCCGAATGCCCTGAAGTCTCAGGTGGGCTGGGACCACTGCCATGACCTTGGTGAACACCCTGGGGGCTGAGGTGAGGCCGAACGGAAGAGCCCTGAACTGATAGTGACTGGCTCCCAGCCAAAAGTGGAGGAACCTCCTGGATTGTCTGTCCATCAGAATGTGGTAGTACGCATCCTTGAGGTCTATGGAGTACATCCAGTCAGTCATTCTCCCGTAGGAAGGGAAGAATAGATTGCAGAGTGACCATCTGGAATTTCTCTTTGGGAATGAACAGGTTTAGAGATGAGACGTCTAGGATAGGCCTCAGTTCCCCCATCTTTTTTGGCACTAAAAAGAACCTGGAGTAATTTCCCAATCCGGACTGGCCTGGGGGGACATGCTGGATGGCTCTTTTTTCTAATAGCTTCGAAATTTCTGAAGTTGCCGCCTCCCTTTGATCGGGTGGGACATCGGGGAGGCGTTTCATAGGAGGGGGAAGACTCAAGAAAGGGAATGGAATAACCTCTGGATATAATTCGGAGCACCCACCGGTCCGTAGTAGTGGACTCCCAAGTTTGGAGGTGCTCCGACAGACGCCCCCCCGACTGCCTCCAGAGAGGGACAGTCGGGTAAGCCCTCAGGGCTGTTGCACAGGCCTCTCCGAGAAAGGTTCTCGGGACCAGAGATTCCTCAGCCCCCTCTGCCTCTGGGCCGGCGTCCACCTTGTCCTCCTCTGCCTCTGAAGGACGAGGGGTCCGAAGCGGGACGGGACTGCTGTGATTTCCGGAACCACATCTTCTTTTGTGCCCTCTGGTTCCTCGAGAAGGACCGTTGGGGATTAGAGAAGCGGATCCCAACGGCAGACAGTGTCTTCCCGTCTTTCTCGCTTTGGACCAGCGTGTCGCGGACAGTTTTGTCAAAGAGCATAGAACCCGTCAAAGGGCACGTTCGCGAAGGACGCCTTGAAGGGTTCCGCAAAATCACAAACAGAGCCAGGCATGGCGCCGCAGAGCGATGCCTGGTCCGCTGGCTCTAGCCGCTCCCTCTGTGGCATGGGAGAGTAGCCGCATAGATGTATTAGTAATACATTTCAGAGTGGCCATGTGAGTCGAGAAGGTGCGTTTGTCCTCAGCCGCCATGGATTCCGGGGGAGGCTCCAGCGTATTCCTTAATCAAGTCTCGTTGGTGTCTGATGACATGTGCCATATAGTTAGCGCCCTTACAGAGAAGGTAGCTGAAGCAAACATCCGCTTTCCAATGCGGTCCAACGTCCGAGATTCCTTATCTGGAAAGTGGACCAAGGAACTCTCCTGCGCTAGTTCCTTCTTAGTGGCAGCCGCCACCACCATGGCATCCACTGGAGAACCTTTAGACCAAGCCAGCCTATCAGACGGGGGACTAAGTATCTTGTCTGGCCTTCTAGGAATTGGCTCCATGGTGTCCAGCTCCTTCCAAGCCTTGGTGGTAATTAAGTCCACCAGGGGGTCAGCCAGGGGGGACACCCAAGAAGTAGATGGGCCTGCATCGAATGCATCCAGAAACACAGACTCATCCGAGGAAGGTTTTTGGGCAGACCACCCTCCTTTGATTCGCAACATTTCCATGATGTCTCCAAAGGAGACATCCACAGGGGGTGACCTTGGTGAACCTTCCCCTTCCTCCAAATCTGTGTCCTCTGTGAGGGACTCAGGAGAGTCCAGGTGCCTCCTTTTGCACTTCCGTTTGTGAGGAACCACCTCGGTGGGGCTATCCGAGGAGGGCTCACCCACGGGGTCTTGTTCCTCTAAGGGAACCAACTGGAGCGCCGATGCAGGCTGTCCCTGTGGCCGGATGACGGAGGACAGGCCCAAATGTGCAGGGGTGACAGATGGATCCGCAGCCCGTACCGGGGATCTGGAAGTCCTCAACAGCACCCTCTCCACTACATCAAACGCCGAGGGCGAACCGCTCTCCCCTGGCCCCGAGAGCAGCCCCCTCGGCTCCGATGCAGGGATTGGCGTCGGAGCCAAAGCGGTCGGACCCGAGAGGGAAGCGTTCTCCGACCTAAATGGCGCCGAAGACACAGTTCCCCCCACGGATCCGACGCTCGGCTCTCGGCCCCGAGAGCTAGGATCCGACATGCTCGAGGGCATAGTCGGCATCTAAGTAACCAAGACTGCCGGCGCCGACAGATCCCCGGGTCTGAAACGGCACGGATCCGAAGACTCCAAAACCCGATACCGGGTCGGAGAAGGAGCGATCGGGTTAAAGAAAGGGACTGAGCCCCCCCCTTGGAGGGGGGGGAGCCTGGAGCACCCCCATCTGCATTTCAGCCTGCCGGAAACGACGCATCATCCGGTCCAAATCAGCATCGGTCAAGCTTCTGGTGGATCTGGAGGAGGTCGCCGAGGCGGGCCTGGAGGGCCACCTCGAGGGAGACCGGTACTCCTCTTCCGGCTCCAGGGAAAAGCAAGGAGAACGGAGCCGAGAATGAGGAGAACCAGAGGCCCTCTTAGCGGGACTAGCTACCTTAGCTGGCAGGGCCGAGGGATGAGACTCAGCCCGCTTTTTATGCCTGTGCCGGTCCTTATCACTCATCTTCTCTTTAGAAGAGTCCCCCTCACCCTGAGAAGCAGAGGGAGTTTGAGTCCCCAACAAGGGAGGGGGATTGGAAGGCACGGAAGCCGCAGCCGCGACCGGTGCCTTAGAGGGAGAGGAGGAGGAAGAAGAATCCGGGGGCAACAATCCCACCAGGATTAGCTTGTTCCTCCTATCCCTGAGGGTTGAAAGCCGCACAAACCTGGCAGCTGGTGGATAAATGGGCCAACCCCAGCCAAATAATGCACCGAGTGTGGCCATCGGCTGGGGACAGCTTATGACCACACTCAGTGCATTTAGAAAAAATAGCTTTAGGCCCTTCAGCCATCACACTACACACTCACGCACTAGGGGGAGGGTTGAAAACAAATTTGAAGAAAAAATTACAACAAAAAAATTAAACTAAGTATACTAGTCGGTAAAGGGGGCTAAACAATACACACACACCAAAGAAAATTTAGAAAAAACGATTTTAAAAGGTTTTTATAAAACTGGAAATCTCTCACCCACGCCTAAGAGCTCATCTCTAGAAGCTGCTATAAGCCGCGGCAAACTAGATCTGGGGATGGGGGATGTGTAGCAGGGGATTGTGGGTAGGGGAAGGAGCTAGGAGCTCGGATCTTTTAGTTAGGTAAAGCTGCCGGCTCGGATCCGAGGACGGATCCAATATCCACAGGTTGCAGACCAAATGAAGTTAAACACTTCAGATAAAATATTCTGAAAATTGCAAATACATAGGAGACGGAGACAAAAAGAGCAATGGAGCAATCTAACTGGAATCTTTACATCAATGTTTTACACAGCAACCAGGCACCCCCCACCAAATGTTATTTAAACAAACTGCAAAAACTTCAAACAGCGTGGTTAGAAATAAAGCATCGTACAGCCGTTTCTTAGTACAAAGGATTGCCCGTTATTTCATTACATCTCCTTACTTCATTTCAACCTTCAATGTACACATTTTGCTTTCCAAATTTCATGTATACTTCCCAGTTTAGAAAATAAGAGCCAATTTCAAACTAAAGAAGGCATCTGCGTACATCTCCATGAGCCTCAAAAAGACGGCCTTTGCTTCATAAAACGATTCAACACATTAACTGTCCATTCAGCAACTGTCCCACTATTTACATTTGTTCTAACATCCACCAACCATTACATCCATGCTTCCCCACCAAAAGATAAGACCATCCACTCAAACACACTACAGTAATACTGGCAGGCACCACAGCTACTCACTCAGTCTCACATCAATCAGTTGTGAGCATTAACAGCAAGTGTAAAACTACAACTTTATCTATACAGTGCAGAGCTAATCCACTGTACATGTGGTTTCCTACCCATGTTCCTCTCACATCACTTATTACCCTTTTTTAATACCAGTACATTCTTCAACTCATTCAACCAGGGGCAAAATAACAGTTGTGCTTACTACATAGCATCTGCCATTATGAGGTAATTAACAACTCTTTTGTGCAAATTCAGACAATTAAAAAGAATGAAAAAATAGCTACAGCACAACATTTCAGTTCCTCTATACTTGTTTTCCTGCTGGAAAGCTAGGTCAGTAACACAATAGATAGCACACTCGCCACAGGTTCTGGAAGAGCAGAAAGCTGCAAGTTATATTCCCATTTCTGACTCCAGGTGACTGAATTGCCAACTGCAGTGCCATCCTTTGGATGATACATTACAAGGTCACATCTGCTTGACTTGGTGGTAGCTCAGGTGGATGTAAAAAGATTCCATAGCACCAGATTCCATAGCACCTACAGAAAATAATAGGGAAAGTTCTTCAATACCCTAGCCAAATTTCCTCTGTGATGACAGGCCACTAGCCTAGTGGGACTGCTTTCTATATTTAACAACAGGAAACTTCTTGACCAACTGACTTGCCAGTAACTTTTTCCACCTTCTGACTCAAATTCATCTGTCCCACCAACATGCCACCTAATAACAACTCCACTAACTTTTTTTTCCAAACAATTTATTGAATCATCACTTGTGACACAGGCAAATTGACATTCATATAAATTTAATCAAAACTAGATTAACATAACAAACCTACTTTACATATATTGTTATATATCATATAACCTAAGCAATACTACATACATTATTCAATTACTGCCTTTTTTTAAACAACAAACATCTTTATTAAACCATCACTTACTACATAGGCAATCATACATTTATATAAATGAAAACAAAGTATACCGAGACAATACTAGTTGCAAGCATTTTACATCACAAACCATACTCTCTGCTTTTTCAAACATTATACATCACTTATTTACTAACTTCATCTGAATCATGCAAGAACCACCAAATAGTCTTCTCACACTCATGTTTTCATACACGGTGCATAGTATCTTGCAAGTCATTTATCCCTTGCATAAATAAAATAGGGTAAAGTATTCTACATTTTAACTTCCTCAGCAAACACTCATGGACTGTTACCCAAAGAGCTTGCTTTCAACAAGGTATTCTCAAAGAAAATTTATTTTTATTTCATCTTGTGGTCCGCGGTGGTAGTGCTGCAGTAGCGGTGTCACCTCACAAGACGCAGTCTGGTTTGATTCTCAGCTATAGCGTCTTCTGCGTGGAGACATGCGTGAATGGGCGTACCTTCGTTGAAGGTTGTGTGTCAGGGCTGGCAACTCGGCACGTAAAAATCAACTGCCAATTATTAGCGGACCGGAGTTCCACTGTGGCGACCCCTAACCGGGAAAAGCCAAAAAATACAACATAGTCTCCTAGGTGTCTAGAGCGGAAAAAGCAGAGAGAGAGAGAAAAACAGAGCTGAAGTAAGGGCACAACCAAAAGTGCCAACTAACCTAATTTGCCACCCACCCCCCACCAAAGTTGAGGAAAACATGCCCTCAGAGTTCAGGCAAAAAGTCTTCTGGATGAGTGAAGAGTTTATTATGTACAATGGATATAAAGTGTACACACCCCTGTTAAAATGCCAGATTTATGTGATGTAAAAAAATGAGACCACAATAAAATAATTTCAAAACTTTTTCTACCTTTAATGTGACCTATAACCTGTACAATTCAATTGAAAAACAAACAAATGTGTTAGGGGAAAAAATATAAAAAAAAAAAAAACATACAATAAGTTGGTTGCATAAGTGTGCACACCCTTAAACTAATACTTTGTTGAAGCACCTTTTGATTTAATTACAGCATTCAGTCTTCTTGGGAAGGAGTCTATCAGCATGGCACATCTTGACTTGGCAATATTGGCCCACTCCTCCTTGCAGAAGCACTCCAAATCTGTCAGATTGCGAGGGCATCTCTTGTGCACAGCCCTCTTCATAGGTCTGTGCTCTGGCTGGGCCATTCCAAAACTTTAATTTTCTTCTAGTGAAGCCATTCTTTTGTTGATTTGGCTGTATGCTTGGGGTCATTGTCAAGTTGAAAGGTGAAATTCCTCTTCATCTTCAGCTTTCCAGCTGACGCCTGAAGGTTTTGGGCCAAAAGTGACTGGTATTTGGAACTGTTCAGAATTCCCTCCAGCTTGATTAAAGCCCCAGTTCCAGCTGAAGAAACGCACCTCCAAAGCATGATACTGCCACCACAATGCTTCACCGTGGGGATGGTGTTCTTTTCGTGAGGCAAAAGTGCTGCTTTTGAGCCAAACGTGCCTTATGGAATTGTGGCCAAAAAGTTCAACCGTGGTCTCAGACTATAACACATTTTCCCCACATGCTTTTGGGAGACCTGATGTATTGTTTTGCAAATATTAGCTGGGCCTG